>NC_085861.1:53545330-53575330 GCF_034702125.1 Engraulis encrasicolus | reverse complement strand
CTTGCCATGCTATGGAGGTTTAATTGGCGAAAATAAAATAAATTCTGGGAGGAGGGGAAATTAAAGAGTGATTTGTGGTTGGGTAGGGCTGCGATAAGTGTTTTCTAGATGAGACGGTTCCAGCTCACTGTGTCACAGGAAATCAAAGTCCCACTGCTGAGTGGTTTTAAATGACTCGGCTATTTCTCTCAGTCTGGAATATTACTACACTCTAGCAGGCAATCTCATTCACTTTGCCAGCCTGAAAAAATTAAGAAAAAGAACTTGTCCTATAAGGAAATTACAAGCACAGCATGTAGTCCACCTAACTGTGATAATAAAACAATTTATCTACTGCTAGTGAACGGGTGTGTGTTGATTGCAGTAAGATATGATCATGCCATTTTTCTGTGAGGATGAGTATGGCTTACAGCTGAACATTACTTTTTAAGAGATAGGCCTGCATTCCTGTAAGAAAGTCCCCATGTACGAATGGTTTGCTGTTTTACTTCCACTACTATATCGAAGCATGTGGTCTATTAGTAGGCCCAAGTTGTATGCAAACTCTCCAGAAAGAGAATCGGTTTCCAATGGGCCAGCTAACTGACGGACCAGTGTACCAACCGGTTTTCTGTTGAGATGGGCTCCTTCGTCGTGAAGATCTACCCATGCCCAAACCTAAACCCAAACTCTAATCCTAACCCCTAGGAGTGCTGTCATTATAAAGCACTTAACCTGTTAAATCACAGCATTATGCATTTGCTGTTACCACAATGCATTACTAAGGCCCTGTGTTACGTCATAGTAGTGTAGTACTATGTAGTTGACTTTTCAATGACTATTGCAGCGTTCCCCTGATGGAGCAGCGTGCATTATAGGGCTACGGCCTGGCGGTAAGAAATTACACTTTTTGCATGACTTTAGGAACAAATTATAACATAAATATTTGTTTTCAATGGGTGTAATTGTTATGGGATGAAGGCCTAGTTAATTACAGTATTGGAAAGACTGTGTAGGTTGCTCTGTGCACGAATGAATAATGTCCTAGAATGACATAAAGCCCCAGATAGATGGTATCTCAAAAATCAGCTAAACTGTGCTAGCTGTAAGGAAAGTGAAATGCTTTACCTGTACACAGTCTAGTGCTAATTCTCTGTTGAAATACCTAGTGATGGTTAACAAACCTACACCATTTACTTGAAACAGCACCCTCTGATGTCTTAATTAATTAAAGTATGTTAATTGCTGCACATTAATGCATGTGTACTGTAATTACTGAATATTTCCTAGCGTGTTTGTTTTCCACCATTCTTGTTCACCGGTTTACCCCCGCCTCCCGCTGTGTTTGTTTATCTGAGCATTTCGTTTACCCGAATATGTCTTCACTGGTGGTGTTTACTTCCCTTGAGTTTGTTTACTGGAGTGTTCGTTTACAACATGCATGTCCCCTGCTGGTTATTTACTGAGCGTGCTCTATGCTGTTGTGTGTTCCCTACCCGTTCTTCACTAACACGTCTCCTTATCTGTTTGTTTGTTTGTTTGTTTGTTTGTTTGTTTTGTTGTTTGGGGCAGCAGCGGTGATGTCACCCCTCCATCTGCAGCTGCATGGAGAGCGTAAGAGGACATTAGTGCTGCTGTGATTTACACTCATATTGTGTCATTAAAGCAGCCCCAGCTCCATCCTGCTCATAATGCTCTCTTATTGTTGCTGTGTGTGATTCATCGGCAACATACTTGGTGAATAAATGTATGAAGAAATGAAGGGTGGACAGAAAATGGGGTTGTGAGGCACGAGGGGAGAGTGAGAGAGAGATGAGAGAAAGAGAGAGGGAAAGAACCGATGGGACAATTATCCAATTATGATTCAGGCTTTTATTTATTTCGCTTTGAAGCAGAAGAACAGCTCTAAAGGTTCTCATTTTGTCAAAAGGAGGGAGGTTGCGTATGCTAAATGCTCCAGAAAGGCCACAGGGGATGGACGGTTAGGTGCATCACGAATGGACAGATGGACAAGAGTGGACAACGCATTGGGGAAGTAATGGAAAATGCCTTCATCCTATTATCATAAAGACATTTAAAGCAATCTACTCTCCCCCCTCTCTAAAGGCTCTTGGTTCCCCCATATTGAGGAAGAGGTCCCCTGATATGGTTATTGATGACTCCCATCCTCTCTAGTTTATCCTCTCAGCTCATCACATCTTCTCTATTAGCTTTCACTTTACCGTTTCGCCATAAGTCAGCATTTACTTCTCAGCCTCCACCACCAAACAGATACAGGCAGACAGGCACAAGCATGCAGAGAGAGAGAGAGAGAGGAAAAAAAAACATAAATTTCCCACCACAGTAAATCTTGCCTTAAACTCAAAAAGAAGGAGAAAAAAAAAGAAAAACACCCGCCAGAGTAAATTTCACACCCCAGTAATTAATTTATTACTTAAAAGCAACGTATTGATTTTCTCCGCCGTAATGGCTGCTGGGATCTTTAAAACAACTGTAAGAGTAATTTAAAGGAATGCATTAGAGCAATAAATCATATTGGGTCCCTGCCTGCCCGCTGTGTTTCAAGCAGACTGGTGATTACTGACCAGCAATCACTTCTCGGGACTACGGCGCACAACATGCTTAGTCTGTGTGTGTGTGTGTGTGTGTGTGTGTGTGTGTGTGTGTGTGTGTGTGTGTGTGTGTGTGTGTGTGTGTGTGTGTGTGTGTGTGTGTGTGTGTGTGTATCTGTGTGTGTGTGTGTGTGTGTGTGTGTGTGTGTGTGTGTGTGTGTGTGTGCGTGCACGCCCAGGCGCCAGCCAGCACACGCCCATACATATTAGTGACACAACAGTCAGTGTACAGGATGCCCAGCAGAACACAGCATAGTTCATGTGCACAACATGTACTGTAGGCTGACTATTATGAATTGAACAGGACCGGCCTGGTTTAGGATCCTTGTTAGATGTTGATGTGATAGTAAAACCTTGTTTAGAACCATCATTGTAACCGTTCTTAAAATAACCTTTTTAAGCTGCACCATTTTTGAAAATATTCTCATTTTACGTCCCCTTTTGAGTTAAATAATTGAGTTTTCTCTTGTTCCTCCTCTTTCTCTGTTCTTCCTGCCATTCTCTTATTATGAAAGCCCAACTGGGAAATTGCAACTCCCATTGTCATTGTGACATAGCACTCCACACTGTACATACAGTAATGAAATTGCATTTATGCTTCACCGATGCAAGGGGGCAGCCCCCAATGACACCTGAAAGGGAGCAGTGCGGCGGGATGGTACCATGCTCAGAGTACCCAGTCATGGAGGAGGACTTAACGAAAGGTAGCACTTAATTATTTAAATCGAGAGATGTGAAATGAGCACATTTCCAAAAATGGTGGGTTGTTCCTATAACACTGGATAGGGAGACATCCAACTCCATCCAAACTCACTCCACTCACTCCCACCTCACATCTGTCTAGTTCAACATGAAGCACAAACTGTGCAATTTGTACTGTCTACTTTCAATCTAGATCTCCAGGCTTGCTGGCCTGCCAATAAGTATTTGTATTTCTGTCTCATATTGTATCGTATCGTTCTTTTGGTGCTCTCCAATGGTCTTCAGCTCATCTTTGTCTATTGCAATGTGGATGGGATGATAAATCTCAATGCAACCTTTATAAAACCGTTGGCTATCTTAAGTATTAATGAATGACCATTGCTTATAGGTGCATATAGGCCTACTGTAAGTAGGGCCTAAAATAATTCTAATGAATTCCTCTCTTCCGTACATCACTGCATTAAACTGCCATAGACTCATCATGCTGATCAGTGGACTGCACTTCATTACATACTGTATCTCACAGTGCCCTTCACACGCGAGCCATAAAATAGACACACCACGCAAAATGATTGAATTGATTCACATTAATGTAACAAATGATACATGAAGGACAAAATGAACATTCACCATCCACAAGACCAGTATTACGAGACTACTATTCTTAAACAGTGAAACAGAGGTCACCAACCTATTGTCAACAAAAACGCTGATATCTATAAATAGGCCTACCAAAGGAATACATGATCATTAAAGCCAACATCATTACAAGGAGTGTACTATATGAGTAAGCGATGAGTGAGCTACACCGATTACAGGTAAGGACAGGCAACTAATTTACAATGGCAGCTTTCCCCAGATGCTAAGAAGAAACCCATCTGGGAAAGAAGGTGGGGTGGGGGTTGGGTTGGGGATTGTGGGTGGGGGGGCAAGAGATCATTAATGTCACCTAAGCCATCACTGGACTCATAACTGCTTCTCTATCTGGCAATATTCCTCCTCAGATGGCCGCTTTTGCACGTACGTGCAGGCAATCTTGGCATCCCGTTCTCATGTACTGTACTGTACCGTGCCGTACAGCAGGTTTGGGCTGTAATAACAGTTTTGCGGAATGGGATTGTAATATAATGCATGGACCTGGTGTGGCTGCCAAGATACCTTTTTAAAAAGCAGCTAATCACAGAGAGAGCTAGAGAGAAAGAGAAAGAATGAGAATAGAGCGAGAGAGAGAGAGAGAGAGAGAGAGAGAGAGAGAGAGAGAGAGAGAGAGAGAGAGAGAGGAAGAGAGGAAGAGAGAGATAGATGGATAGAAAGAGAGAAAAAGAGTGAGAATAGTGAGAGACAGAGAGAAAGAGAGAGAGAGAGAGAGAGGAAGAGAGGAAGAGAGAAAAGAGTGTGTGTGAGAGAGAGAGAGGGTGGCGGCAGCGGCGTGAAGACAAATGTCCTGTAGTCCCTGGGCAGCCATCGCAGTGCCATTATCACCTCGGCTGTATGTGAAAGGAAGAAATATGGCCCGCCGCCCGCGCCACAGGAGCTCTTTATTAATGAGGGGAAATCAATCCTGGATGTGTATCTGCTGCTGAATAATTAAGCCCCAGTTATTAAGTTATTAAGGCAAAAAACAAAACCATAAAAGCCAGGGGATGAGGTGAATTAAAAACAGAGGGAGAGGAGATGGGGGTGGGGGTGGGGTGGGGTGGGGGGTGTGCAGATAGAAATGTGGTGAGTGGGGTGGGGTGGGTTGTGAGTGGTTAAAAACAATGCATAAGATTTAGTGTAGTCACTATGGGACAAGATAAAATAAAGGAGGCGAAGAGGGGAACAGGGGGCATAAAATGGAGGGGATGAGGAAAGGGGATGAAGTGGAAGAGAGAAAGGGGGATCGGGAGAGGAGGAGAGGAGGGGATGGGGAAGATCATAAAAAGAATAGAGAGATGCAGATTGGAAGGAAGGACGGAAGGAAGAGGGGAGGAGGGATCAAGAGAGGAGAGAGGTGCGGAGGAGAAGAGGGCATAAAGGAGAGAGGGATGAGGGGAGAGGAGGGATAGCGTGAAGAGAGGATATGGAGGGAGGGGAGGAGGACATAAAAAGAGGGAGGATTAGAAATAAGAAGAGAACAAGGTAATTGGAGGAGAGGACTGGGATGGAGGGAAAAAGAGGATGAGGGGAAGAATAGGCATGAGGAGGGTAGAAGAAGAGAGGAGTGGAGGATGGAGGAGGGAGGGGATGAGTGGAGGACAGTAAAAGAGGAGATGAGTGGACGAGAGGGAGGGGAGGACAGGAGAAGAGAGATGAGTGGAGGAGAGAGAGAGAGGAAGAGGGAGAGGGAGGACAGGAGAAGAGAGGAGGAGATGAGTGGAGGATGGAGGGAGAGGGAGAGGGAGAGGGAGGGGAGGATAGTCTCTCCAGGCTCCTGCCGTGAATCATGGCTTTGGCCCCCAGGATAGCGAGTGTAATTACAAAGATATAGGATCTGCAGCTGAATACATTTGCATGATCTCAATGACAGATTCTCCTCTCTCACACACACAGGGAGCCACCAGGAATCCTCCCCATCACATACACGCATGCACACACGCACGCACGCACGCGAGCACACACGCATGCACGCACGCACACACACACACACCACCACCACACCGTGTGTGTGTGTGTGTGTGTGTGTGCGTGTGTGTGTGTGTGTGTGTGTGTGCGTGTGTGTGTGTGTGCGTGCGTGCATGTGTGTTTGTGTGTGGTAAACTATAGGAGGCAGGGGATAAATCTCTCCATGTACCAGTCCCCTCATCCCCTCCTCAGACACCCACCCCCTCTCTCTACTTCCTCGGTCGGATGCCATAATTACATCAAATGCCGGAATTAGTGGATCCACGTGAGGTGACGGGGAAGCACGCACTTCATTTTAACCACCAAACGCCAGAGTGCCTGTTCTTGGCCCCAAACTGTACCCGCATCTTAACATTGGTATTGTAACCACACACCACCAACTGCTACCACACCCACCATTGCACTTTCGCTTTTTGCACTTCTGATTAGAGGCTAAACTGCCTTTCGTTACCTGTATTTGTATTGAGTGATGACAAAAAAGTTGAATCTAATCGGATCTGGTCTAATGTGATCAATACTACACACCATATCCACACCCACATCTCGCACCACACACACCCACACCACGTTACTTCCATACCGCATACACCGTATCCAAATGGCACTACGACCGCACTGGGCCATACCACACTGCACCACCCCACCACCACTACCACCTCCTCTCTCCTCCTCTCCTCTCTTACTCCTTCCCCCCACCCACCCCTCTCTGTGGTGACCAGTGAAATGTATATATCAGTGGTGATCACGGGGCTCAGTGTGCGGTTCGTAAATCTGCGGTGCGGAGAGCCCGGGCCTGTTAATCTGTTAATCATGCTCTTGCAGCTCTCTCTCTTCTCCACTTCTTCTTACAGCTCAGCTCTCATCCGAACCCCACGCACTCGCACACACACACACACACACACACACACGCACACAGCGCAGACTGAGGAAGGTGAACAGTAACAGGAAGGACAAGGTAGGTCAATTACGCAAATAGAACGGTGAGGTCATAGCTCTGTATAGCTCTCCGCATCGCAGCAGGGATGTGTGTGTGTGTGTGTGTGTGTGTGTGTGTGTGTGTGTGTGTGTGTGTGTGTGTGTGTGTGTGTGTGTGTGTGTGTGTGTGTGTTTGTGTGTGCTCGCACGTGTGTGTGTGCTCACGCCAGTGTTAATTTCGTCAGCTTTTTTTGATTTAGTCTTAGTCACAATGACGAAAATCAATTTTAGTCTTAGTCATATTTTAGTCATTGCCTTCCCAATTTAGTCTTAGTCTTAGTCAAAATGACGAAAATCAATTTTAGTCATAGTTAAATTTTAGTCATTTTAGTCATTTTAGTCAACATTTCAAATTTTAGTCAACATTTCAATGTTTAGTCATTTTAGTCAATATTGTGTAAAATAAATAACCTACAATGGCTATGATATTATATTAGGTATTACTAATATAGCCTATTGCAGCAAATATTCACCTTGTTACTTGGTCATTTTCCACCAAAACCCAAATCAGTCATTTCAACATCATAGAGCAAAAGAGCATCACACACACACACACACACACACACTTCCAGGTGCAGGCTGCTCTCTCTCTCGCTCTCGCTCTCGCTCTCTCGCTCTCTCGCTCTCTCTCTCTCTCTCTCTCTCTCTCTCTCTCTCGTGCATTAGAAGCTGCTGCATATTATATTTGATTTTGAGTTTGATCACGGAGGAAGCTACATGCTCTTCTTCACCTGACCGCGTGACTTAAAGCCTGCAAATTGCCGGCAGTGGGAAGTTCAAGAAGTCTCCCTGATAGTGGCTTCCCGATGACCACGAGTCAGATCAAATACTGCTGATGGTAGACTAGGCCTATGCAAGTTAGCGGTTTTTGTTTTCAATTGGCAATGCGAGCAGAGAACTATAATGACTCGAGCGGCATGTGTGGAATGGGCTTAAATAGATTGCGCGAGCACACTTCGTATGCCCTGCAAAAGTCCCAGGAAAAATAGTTAGGCAGGGGTATGCAGACTGGACGATAGAAAGGACACACACATACTAATATTTAACCACTCATGCTGTTTTGTTTGTCGGGGATGTCGAGGTTCGATAAGCATGACCTGAAAAGAGTTTTTGGAACTTAGGAAGACGCTGAAGACGCATGGAAATGCTGTCGACTTCCTTGGGTCTTTTAGCGTTGCTCTCGACGAGAACAAGTTTCAAATCTCAACAGTTTAAAACTCCTTAGCGATCGCCCATCCATTGATTCTTTTCAAAACTAGGCTACAGTAGCCGTGCCTCTGTTACTTTAGACAGGCCAACTTTCCCCCTGCTGGCGCGCGCTCCCGCGGTGACTGATTTAAATAAATTCACAAATCCGACCTTCATGATTTGCTTGCGAACTGCCTACTCATATGGTTAAACAACAAATATAGCAAACATTAAAAAAAAGAACAGACAACGAACGCCGGGCTAAGACAGCCTAAGTGAAAAGGAGAATAGTGGAAGCTCGAGGAGGTTTAGAATGACAGTATCAGAGGAGGATTGGCGTGACTGTCATTACCTACTGCAGAAACACATGTCTTCGTCATGGACAAGAGGGTTGTTGAACATGTTTCAAAATGAACACTTCCCTCAACGTCGGCTATTTTTTCTCTTTCTCTGGGAATGTTTTAGGACCTAAACTCAACTTAAATGGACTCGCTGAATACTAGGCTACAGAACTACTGACTGAGCCGCGCCATGCACTGGCTGCCAGCAGATACACGCGAGGCAACACAGCGTGAGCGCAATCACCTATGTTCAAGACACTTAGGACTATATTGCAATTACAAATTACGAATTAATTATATATTTTTAATGCCCATTCGTCCATGGCTTGTAAATTTCGTCTCGTCTTAGTCTCCTTGACGAAAATATTTTTTTATTTTCGTCATATTTTGATTTGCTTGAGACAATTTTTAGTGCGTCATCGTCTCGTCATCGTCAAGGGAAAAAGGGGCGTTGACGAAATATTTTCGTCATTGTCGTGGTTGACGAAATTAACACTGGCTCGCGCGCGTGTGTGAGAGAGAGAGAGAGAGAGAGAGAGAGAGAGAGAGAGAGAGAGAGAGAGGGGTCGTATGTTAGGGGACACACAAGGTCAGAGGTTCTACATATGAAGCTTTATCTCACACTTTATAGTCCTAGTCCCACATCAGAGACTTCTACAGGGTTCCCCCCCTGGTCAGGACATGATTACTGGATAACAGAACGATCAGCACAGGACTAAACACTGTCTTTTGGACAAGAGGGAGGTGACTTCACCTCAAGCTCCAAAAAGTGCAGTTTTAATTAAATTCTTAGGCACTGATTACACTCCTGCAGATATTTTTGAATGTGTATATTTTTTATATGTATACGTATAAACACTGCATGTGGACGAAAAAACCCCCACCATTTTGACAGGTTTGTTTTGGTCTCTTTATACTCTATATCCATATACTCTGTGTCTAAACAGCATCTTAGAGAGTACAGTGGGACGAAATACGACCTACTGGAATATGTTAAATGTCCCTCACTACTTTGATCCAGATGAATGAAAATATTTGCAGAAAATGTCGTTGAATGTTTTGTTTCTGTCAGGACTTAATAATTGTGTAGCACACACTTCCCATACTCTATCAGTGCTTCTCTGAGCAGGACTCTACCTCTGTCCTGAACAAGACACACAGTAATGCCTTATGGTCATACTATCACGCATAAGGTGTCCACAAAGAACAAAGGACAAAAAATGCCCTTTAAGAAAGTTCCTTTAAAAACATCACAATGCACTGTGGTCCATGTTGACATGGTCATCTACAGTACAAATGCTTGACGATCAAAAGCAATTCCCCAATATACAGTTTTTCTTGACTGCTTTGACACAGTTGTCACTCCAAAAAGCACATTTTCATACCAGTTCACGCAACGGGCTAACCAGTTAAACCAATTCTCCAAACACAACATCTTTGTTTGCAAAAGGCTACTACGTTTCCAAAATATTTAACATATGCAATAAAAGCAAACTCTGTCTTCAGTCCAATACACACTGCATAGCAGTGTATGAACACTCCCAGTCAGTCATTACACAATGGTCGTAAAAATCCAAAACACGGCTATCACGTTGACACAATTTGCCATTACTTAACACTATTGTCAATTACATAACTTTCAAGCCAGTTCCATTGTTGTTTCTTTTACTTAGCCACTGACTCTGCTTGATCAGGATCTACTGACTGAGAGATAGCAGTCCCAGTAAACACTTTGCACAAAGATTTGAGTTGTGTGTCTTCTCTTAGGCCTATGTAAAATTGTCAGTAGGCTAGGTAGTGGGTCCGTGTAACAATAATTTCTTATTGCAAAGAATTGGATTGAGAATCAGAATGCTTTGATGTACTTTTTGTTTTGTTTTTGTTTGTTTGTTTGTTTGTTTTTCTTTCTTTCTTTTAACTGTAATCAAAAATTTACTATTGGCCGATAACGGTATTACAGAAAATATGTGTAAAGTAAAATATGATGTTGCAGTACGAGAATGCACTTACAGTAAATTTTGTAAAAGAACTCCATGACAAGAACAATCAAGAAGACACTGTGTATAAAGACTGATTGCTAAATTAAGAGTTTTGAGAGGGAGTGTCAAATAGTTGCTCTGGTGTGTTCACACAACTGACGGTAGTTTCTAAAAGTCAGGAGTAGATTCTTCTGTATGGTTATCAGAGCTTAAACAATGAAATGTGTACTACTTAAATGGCACATGCGTTAACTGTTTAGCAAAAACTGTGTTATACGAATGGGAAATATGTCAAGTCAACAAGAATGTGTTAACACATATGCACAACGTGTCTTTTGTTTTGCTGAAATAGTGATCATGACGACTTTGAGTGAGTCAGTTAAAAAAATTGTGTTAAAGCGATCAAGAAAAACTGTAATAACATATATCCTCTATTTCTTAGTAGGGCAGCTGGAAGCTCTAAATGCCCCCCGCCCCCACTTCAAGCACCTGCCCCCCAAAATGTCTGTCACGCCACCGCTATCACCTACAGTATCAGTGTATCATCTCCGAGGGGGGTTCCGATGCAGCAAAGGGACACCTGGGCCCGATGCCTAGCCGTCTGTAATTCCTCGCACGCGTCTGGGATCGCACATCTGCCCGCTGTGACTAGAGTGAGTCCAATGATCCTCCTCTACTCTACTCGACTCGACGAGACACGACTCCCCACCTGCCATCCCTCGCCATGAGGAGCTGGCAATTAGAGTGGGCGTCTGAGATATGCATAATTCACACACAGCTGAGGAAGGCAAGGGAAGGGGTCGTATTTTTTCTCATTTATGAGGACCCTGCGCGCTGAATGATGGCTAATGACGTTAATAAGTATTTCTTTCCTCTTTGTGTGAGTGTGTATGTGTGTGTGAGTGTGTATGTGTGTGTGTGTGTGTGTGTGTGTGTGTGTGTGTGTGTGTGTGTGTGTGTGTGTGTGTTTGTACTTGTGTGTGTGTGTGATACTTGTTTACAAGGCCGGGGGACGATGCAAATTGAATGGTTCCCCATGGAGTAGCACCACATAGGGCGTAATTGAATTAATACGTCTCAACCTGAAATGAATTGGACTGATCTAAATGGAATGAGATTGGATTGGATTGCGTGGAAGAGAATGGAATCGAACACTCTCTTTAGGTTACAGAGCAAGCCTGCATAACACAGTCCTAGACTCCTAACCACCTCAAAATGACAAACTTTTAGAATAGAAAAAGAGGAGTGTTTATACTGTCTGTGTCTATTTGTTGCAATGTGTGCAAGCAATGTGATGGATAATGTGTTAAAGATTTGTTAGAAAAACTTTTCATTTTATAGGTGAATAGAGTTAAATAAACCGTGTTGGGTTTTGCAGTGTATCTGCACAGTTTTGCTGATTTTGTGTGAGGTTGTTGTATTAATGTGAAGAGTTCTGCAAAAACAGAAAAAATATAGCTTTAGTGATAAAAAAAACTGTAACCTTTTACCTCAGTCTTTCACATCTATCTGAGTTCAACGTTATTTTGCACTTGTTGTTTTAGATTCTGTTCTGTGCCATGGCCGAGGAACAAAAACAATTTCAAGTGTTCTGACCTTTTTTCTCAGTGAATTGCAGATCCTTGACATCTTTGCAAAACATCCTGGTGTGGGCTGCACAACCTTCCAGTTATAACCTGCGTACCCTCACTTATACGGACCTCAATTTCTTTTTCTGAAGTGTAACCTGAACAGTGTGTCAGGGGCAGTCGATGTTGTTATCCTCTGGGCACACAGTGCTTGTAAAAGCCCATAAAGTGTGTGTTTGAGTGTGTGTGTTTGAGTGTGTGTGTGTGTGTGTGTGTGTGTGTGTGTGTGTGTGTGTGTGTGCGTGCGTGCGTGCGTGCGTGCGTGCGTGCGTGCGTGCGTGCGTGCGTGCGTGTGTGCGTGTGCGCGTGCGCGTGCGTGTGCGTGTGTGTGTGTCCTGAGTATGTATGTGTTGATGATGATTATGATAGATCCCAAAGGATGTTCGGACCACAGGTCCACGGATGCGCTGGTCGGTCGGCGGAGGCAGCACTAGACAACATAATTTGCGACGGAGTATAAATAAATGTCACCCGCCTCGGTGGACGGCTGCTGGCTGCATGACGCAAACGGGTTGAAATAGCCTTCCTGGCTAGCGGCTAACCGCAACGTAGCGGTGTCGCGGCATTCACGGCGGCGCTAATGAGTGGACGTCCGTGTCAGCGGGACGGTAACGAGGGATGAGTAATGTCTGGTCACCCACCGTTTGTCATCCCTAAGCAGCCTGACGATGCATGTTCATTGTCATTCAGGGACCGGGGGCCGAGGCCCGAGGCTGTGCCCGGACCCTAGCGATGATGGAGGTACTTGAGGAATGAAGATGAGAGGCCGTGCATACGGGACGAGATGCATCGCAATGCCTGAGTCAGGACTTTGGGAGTCGGGGCGACTATAACACACTCACTTACACATGGCTGACTGATGAAGGAGGAAGACACTGTAGTAAGATATTTGGTTGGGGAGATGTGGTGTTGGGGAGGGTGTTCTACGGGGAGGCGGGAGAGAGGAAGGTAGAGAGAGAGAGAGAGAGAGAGAGAGAGAGTGTGTGTGCGTGCGTGCGTGCGTGTGCATGAGTGCATGTGTGTGTGTGTCAGCGTGCATGCATGCGTGCATTAGGGCTGTAACGATACACTCAACTCACGATTCGGTTTGTATCACGATTCATGACCTACGGTTCGATACACCCCTCGATTTTACATTTGCCAACATTATAATCTTTATGAATAAAAACTATGATAGTTCAAAGGTAGAATAGGTTACAAGAGGCTACACATATTTTTTTAAGTTTCTATATAATAATGAGGATGCTTGGAAGCACTATCATTTCATATCATGTGGTTGTTTTCTGGGCAGATGTGTATCAAAACGTTAAAAGGGTGTATCACGATACTGCCTCCTTGTATCACTATACAGTATTGTGAGTCTGTGTATCACGATTTCTTGGTTCGATACAATATCGTTACAGCCCTAGCGTGCATGTGTGCTTACAGTGTGTGTCCGTGAGTGTGTGTGTGTGGTTGGACTTTTTGGGGATGTGGTAAAGGCAAAAAAAGGCTGAACCACTTAACTAACTCAAGGCCACGTATAAAGGGTCAGTCAGATGTTTGTTTGTGCAGTAGTGGCTATTTTGATGTACTTTGTATGAGGGCATCCCATTACATCCCATTGTGGGGATATTGGTGATTGGTGTGTGTGTGTGTGTGTGTGTGTGTGTGTGTGTGTGAGAGAGAGAGAGAGAGTGTGTGTGTGTGTGTGTGTGTGTGTGTGTGTGTGTGTGTGTGTGTGTGTGTGTGTGTGTGTGTGTGTGCGTGCGTGCGTGCGTGCGTGCGTGCGTGCGTGCGTGCGTGCGTATGTGTGTGTGTGTGTGTGTGTGTGTGTGTGTGATGTATCTGCTCAGTTTTGTTGATTTAGTGAGAGATTATGTGAAGAGTTCTGCAAAAACAGAAAAAAAATAAAGCTGTAGCGATCAGAAAAAACTGTAACATGTCTTTCTGATCTCAGGTGGTCTGGGGTGGTCTGGCTAGGGATGCCAATATGTATGGGGAAGTAGGGGACTGGAGGAAGGGGGAAGGGGTTCTGTTATCTGACCCCATCAGGCGAGAGGGTCGGGGGTCAGTCAGGTGTGTGTTTGAAGGATGGTGGTGGTGGTGTGTGTGTATGTGTGTGGCGTGTCCCAGGGAATTTATCAATGCCTACAGTAACTCCCTGGTTATCACCCAATCACAGCTGCATTGCATAAAAAGAGTGTTTCTGTTCGTGTGTGTGTGTGTGTGTGTGTGTGTGTGTGTGTGTGTGTGTTTCTGTTTGTGTGTGTGTGTGTTTGTGAGTGTGTGTGTGTGTGTGTGCGCGCGCATGTACTGTATAAGTAGCTGTGTCTCGTTGTTTGTGTCTGTGTAGGCCTACCTATGTATGTGTCTGTGTGCACTATTCTCCCTCTCTGACTAAAGTACATCCTCTTTGCTTTGCCCGTTAGCACTATCAAAGTGTTCAAAAGCGACATTTGTGTTCCTCCTCTCCCCCTTCTGAAAGCACTTGTTCCGCTGATCGATGACAACCGAACCCCCTTTTTCCACGGGGCCGCATAATTGACTATTTCTTTTGAATGTGACAATCAGGGGGCCGCCACAAGTCAGTCAGTTTGTACCAGTCAGCCGTACAGTACATGCGTGACTACTCGGCGTCTGTCTGGAGGACTCTCTGGCTCTGCCGTGGTGTGCGGAGCAGCAATCAGAGGGTCTTATTTGCTTTGGGTACATCCTGTATCTGTCAAATTACACAGCTCAAAGAGGGCTCAGAGCGGCCCCTCGGTTAAGATGGATCTGTATTGATTCGACACACACAGCCTTCTGAAATCCTCCCTCCATTCATGGATTCCCACCATCACCCCCCGCCCCCTTCCACCCAGCACACACACACACACACACACACACACACACACACACACACACACACACACACACACACACACACACACACACACACACACACACACACACACACACACACATGAACAAACACACACACACACACACACACACACCAAATCCCTTCACACGCACAGACACAAACACAGACACAGACACAGACACACACACCAAATCCCTTCACACACAAAGAAACACACACAAAGAAACACACACACACACACACACACACACACACACACACACACACACACACACACACACACACACACACACACACACACACACACACACACACACACACACACACACACACACACACACACACATCCTCCACCCCCCCTACCCCTACCTCTACCCCCTTTTTTATCTGACGAGATCCCAGTGAATAGGACTCATCAAACACCTTGGTCGGCATGTGTCTGGGTGCAGGTGTTAGGCCCCATTCATCCTTGAGCACCGCCTCTCGCTTTCACCACAGAGTGGAGTCCAACGAGGCCGTTATCGATCGCACGGTCCAGAAAGCGAGCGAGCGAGAGAGCGCTCAGAGTCAAGGCGATGGCAGAGACAGAGCAAGAGAGAGCACACACACACGGACACACACACACACGCACACACACACACACACGCACACACACACACACACACACACACCCAGACACGCACACACACACACACACAAACACACACACACACACACACACACACACACACACACACACACACACACACACACACACACACACACACACACACACACACACACACACACACACACACACACACACACACACACACAGACACCTCTGAAGGTTGGTCCAGTGGAGATGGATGTTCCAGGGCTGGAGAAAATGCTGACCGTGTCTAGACTTGTCATTGCACCCTCAACCACAAATCCTCATTCCCTTTGACAGCAGAGAAACTGAGAAACTTGTATGACTTGTGGTGTGTGTGTGTGTGTGTGTGCGTTCGTGTGTGCATGCGTGACACTATATTATGTAGTGTATTTTTTTCCAATTCCACACATTTTGCACACTTGGGGATGAATTAATGCATTGCTGATAATTACTGTTAGGTTTCTGACTACCTTGAGATATAATAGTTTTGACATACAGTATGAGTGTTTGTGTATATACAGATTCAAAAATACCTGCAAATGTCAATGTCATTATGTACCATTAGCTAACATACAGTATACTGACATATTATGCTGATACTAATTACTGTCTACTAAAATAAAACACGTAGGGGAAATAAATTAATAGTAGAAGAACCTATGTTTTTATTATTTTATTATTTTATTACAGTGACTTATGCAAGAGGAAGCCTTTAGAGGGAAATCTCCATCCTCCGTCTTGTTTTCTCACAACGAGGGGGGTTGCGGTGGGGGTAAGCCTGTAAGTAGAGCACAACAGAAACTTTATCAAGCTACACTCTTGTTTTCAACACACAGCCTCACGTCGACAACGCATTCCCTCCTATCGGAGTGGGTCTAGGGGGAGTTGAGCAGGCGGGAGCGGGGGGGATTGTGGGGGATTGTGGGGTTCTGGGGGGGGGGAGGGAGGGGGTGAGGGAGGAGTGGAAGGGGGGGTCGGGAGGGAGGGGTTGCTTCTCTCCTCACATCCCTTTCTCCCGTTGTGTTGTGAGCTCTGAGGAAAGACTTGATGTTATCTCCTGTGGCTCCCCTGCCAATTACCACACTGAGAAAGAGAAGGCGAGGGAAGAGAGTAGAGGGGAAAAAAAGAAAAGAAAGAAAAAGAAATAGCTGCTCTCAGCACTTTCTCTCTACTGTTGTCTCTTTGGTCGGGCACTCGATAAATAAGGGGAGACGGGGCGAGGGAGGGAGGGATGAGGGTCTCCTAAATGGGAGAGGAGGGGGAAATTTCTGCAGGTGGTTCTATGAAAACAATGAGGGGTTTTTTTTCATTCTCTTTTTTTTATAGTAGCAACAACCTTCAGCGGTACAGTTAAAGAAGCATAGGAATGGGGGGTTGCAAACAGTTATTTCCAAGGCTTTAAATTGTCGTCATGGCATTTGGAGATGATTTTTTCTTCCCCACTTGTCAGGTCACCTGTGATAGCATCGTTTATTTAAGACGCTGCAAAGTGCATCAGCGAACCAAGGCTAGTGGTGGAAAATATGTGAAGGTTGAAGAGGAAATGGGAAGGTACAGGAAGACACATGGGACGAAACCTTCCCCTTCAGACCAGGACTGGACCACATGGACCACTTTGTCTCTGTCTCTGTCTCTCTCTCTCTCACTCTCAGACCAGCATTGGACTGCACCTACAGTATATTTTGTTTATCCCTTTGGCACTGTAAGCCAAAGTAGTTTGTGTTCCCCATGTGTAGACCTATCAAGTCAAGTCAAGTCGGCTTTATTGTCAATTTCTTTACATGCACTGAAAGAATTGTGATAACGTTTCTTACTTTCCCATGCAGACATATACATACTTTATAGACATAGACAGTGCACAGTACCGACACACATACAGACATTTAAAGTGCAAGACATAGAGAACATATAATAAAAAGAGGTATTTGTTGTGCATTTTCAACAATGTCTTACAGTGACAATTCTGACAATAATATCAATTTGAAAATCTATCTGTCCTCTGGGAAATCTGTACACTAATAGTATCTGATAAACCCCCAGAACTTAATGAACTAAAACGATTACTGATCAAAGCACTAATAAATGTTAATGATCAAAAACGTTTGTTGTTGTTTATTTCCAAGATCAGGTTGAGGAAGCTAAGTGTAAAATTATTCAGGTATATATATATCGTTATCCCCTGCACACCTGGCATCCCAATTCAAAGCAGCATTTCTCTCCTTTGCAGCTACACGTGTAAGTGCTAAAAGATCATGCTTGGTGAGAGTGATACTAGATTTTCACAGTGTGTTTGTGTGTGTGTGTGTGTGTGTGTGTGTGTGTGTGTGTGTGTGTGTGTGTGTGTGTGTGTGTGTGTGTGTGTGTGTGTGTGTGTGTGTGTGTGTGTGTGTGTGTGTGTGTGTGTGTGTGTGTGTGTGTGTGTGTGTGTGTGTGTGTGTGTGTGTGTGCGTGCGTGCGTGCGTACACGTGCAGGGCCGCTGACAGCTTTGGCTGGGCCCGGGAGAAAGGCAAGGCAAGGCAAGGCAAGTTTATTTATATAGCGCATTTCATACACAGGTGCAACTCAATGTGCTTCACAAAGTTAACAAATGTAAATGAAAGGAAACAGGGAAGAAAGAAGGAAATGAATTAGAGTCAAAAAGCATTTAAAAACATTAAGATAAAACATAAGGTAAAAATAATAATAAAATAAAATAAAATAAAACAAATTAAATAAAAAATAAAAATAATAAGAATAAGTAATTTAAGCTAGGGGAAAGCATCTGAGAACAGCTTTGTCTTGAGTCTAGATTTAAAGCTATCAATAGTGGGTGCATTTTTTATGTCATCTGGAAGCTGGTTCCAAAGCTTTGAAGCATAGAAGCTAAAGGCTGCCTCTCCACACTTTGTTTTGACTTTTGGAATCACCAGCAAATTCTTCTCCGTTGACCTTAGTGACCTAGTTGGTGCATACAGCTGAAACATATCCAGTAGATATGTGGGTCCCATTCCATTTAGTGATTTAAACACAAGTAACATAGCCTTAAAATCAATTCTGTAGCTTACTGGGAGCCAATGCAGCGATCTTAAAATTGGAGTAATGTGGTCGAACTTCCTTGTCTTTGTAAGAACCCTTGCAGCTGCGTTTTGTACAAGTTGAAGCTGTTTAATGGTTTTATTGGGGAGGCCAGTAAAAAGACTGTTACAGTAATCAACTTTACTAGAAATAAAGGCATGTATTAGCTTCTCCAGATCATGTTTAGACATCAGGCCCCTAAATTTAGAGACGTTTTTTATGTGATAAAATGCAGACTTGGTAATAGCTTTCATGTGACTGTTGAAGTTTAGGTCACTGTCAATGAGGACCCCAAGATTTTTAACTGTTTCCCTTGCTTTCCCTTCGAGAAAGACATCTGAAAGGGCCCCAAGCCCAATCAATACAATGTAATAAAGATACAATTCTGGGTTCCCTCTCTCCCTGGGCCAGGGAAAAGTGACCCCTTTGTGTCCCCCTTTCGGCTTCCCTGTGTGTGTGTGTGTGTGTGTGTGTGTGTGTGTGTGTGTGTGTGTGTGTGTGTGTGTGTGTGTGTGTGTGTGTGTGTGTGTGTGTGTGTGTGTGTGTGTGTGTGTGTGTGTGTGTGTGTGTGTGTGTGTGTGTGTGTGTGTGTGTGTGTGTGTGTGTACATGTTAAGTTAAGGATATGCAGATATTGAAATACATTGTAAATTTGCATATGGCATCACCGTTAAAACGGCTGCTGAGGCCGTCTACCTTAAGAAGATCCCAGTCGAGTTCGAGCCATTTGCATTAGGTGTTTATCTGCAAAGTGGGTGCATAGTTTGCAGAGGTGCTATGATTAATCATCATTTGGAGGCAGCGCCCACAGTAATTGGCCATGTGTTATCGCTACTTTAGCTGTCTTTAGCATGCATCTTAAAATTAGCGCGCAAAGGAGACAAGGGTTCAGTGTGTTGGGGATTTTAGAGTCCCCAGGGGAAAGCAAGGTCAGTAGATTACATTTAAACATCACTTTGTTCTGTGGGGCTGTGGTAATTGGTTTCCTAGTCCTGTTTGTACCACAAAGCTATTTCTTCTTGAGTGTTAACAATGTGCAAGACGGTCTTCTGTACCATAAGCTTTTCTAAGTAACAGCTGGCTCTGAGGCATCACTGCCCCTGATGTGCTTTATGTGCTGTGTGTACACAACTGGCTGCTGAGTCAGTCGATGTGAGTCAGAATAAGACCTGATTTGGTAAGGAGTTGCTTTAATACATTTTTGCACCAATTGGAGCAATTATGGAAGATGGTGGCTGGCAATTAGGGACATTTCAAGAAGTTGCTCATATGTAGTTCAGCTCTAGTAAAATATGAGCATAGGATTTTTCTCTATGTGTTTGCACTGCCTAGTTTAACAGTATAACCATTAAGCAATGCAAGTGTATGGTACCAAACAAAACATCATCATAGGCCTACTTATAAACCATAAAATGAATGTAAAATTCACCGTAGTGCAAAATGGCTATTTAATCCCATGAAGTAATCACTTGTGGCTTGATGCGAATGGTTCCATTTACTTACAGCGATTATGCCAAGCTATGCTAATTATTCTGATACCAATAAATCTAAGTAGTACTGAAAACACTGAGAAGAAAATTATATGCACATCCATGAATAATACTTGGAAATACTGCAAATATGTGAATCTCAAAAAAGGGTGGACTGTTCCTTTAATCGTTCGTGCCTTGCTACTGAATTAATCAGGGATCACATCAGGTTCCACACTACAGAGATATGATTAAACAATCTGAAATTGCAAAGTGTAACAAATTATATAAGCATTGTTTTATGTTTGTTTGATAACTTTCAGTCTTAACTCATTGAGTGCCAGCCATTTTCAAATTCAGACCGGGGGGTTGCCAGGCTTTTTCAACATTTGAGTGTTTTTTCAAGAGCCATACATTTTTTTTGTTCTTTGTCCATGTGAACAACAAACATACCAGATCAACGTATTAGGTCCCAACCCCATAAAAAAACGCAAATGACTTGATATCAAGTCTTTGGCACTGTGCCACACATTCTAAAAAGACTCGTTTTCAAGTCCATGGCACTCAAAGAGCTACGATCATTGTGTTGTGTCCTGATTGAAGTCAAACATATAGTATATGCATACTGCATGTCTGTTATTAATGAATGGTTGGGAGTGCACACACAATGTTTGAAGTTCAGTATATGGACCAAGTGCTGTGTAGAAAGTTAAGAGAGGGTAGAGCACAGTATGTCCAATTCTACAACTCTTTGTACTCTATAGCCATGATGACGACCTTCAGAGAAGTCCTTGATTCTTGATTTGTTTTTCAAGTTTCATAGTATACCCTTAGTGTTGGTTATGGCTCATGTCCATCTCTCCCATACGATACAGATCAGATCAGAAGACAGAGCATGTGGATGCAGAGAGAGAGAGAGAGAGAGAGAGAGAGAGAGAGAGAGAGAGAGAGAGAGGGAGAGAGAGAAAGAGAGAGAGAGAGAAAGAAGGCACAGCCTCTGGCTCCAGTGTCCTCCTCAGATTAAATTTGTATGATGTTCTCTGTCCTCGAGCCCGGGCCTTTCCTGTGCGATTAGTTTTCATTCATCTGATGGCCTTCATCCATTTACTCAAGAAGGAATCAATCACGGATCAAGAATAATCATAATATATTTAATGCCACAGAGACATAAATCATGGATGGGAATGGCATTGAATTTTTTTCCCTCAACTTTGCTTGAGAGGGATTTGTGCTTACAGTGAGTACTGAAACTCATCTTATCTTACAGTGTGTGCTGTGCTCTAGAGTAGAATACTAAGAGGCTCCTTCTTCAAGCACAAGTGGAAAGGCCTTGATGCTATGTGGAACATTCAGTGAGCTTGTTCAGAAATGGCTACCATCACTTCAGCGATCTGAGCCTGTCAGGCCGTCGGGACATGGCTGATCAATACACGTAGTACTGTGTGTTCATCGATGATTTCGCATGTTGGCTTTAGCGCCCGGCTTATGGTGTAAAGTAGCACTCAATCGTGTCATATTTTTCTCAAATCGAAAAAGTGTGGCACTTATTGTGTTGCCTCATTGGCATCAGGGTTGAGAGGAAAAGAGGGGAGGGCAGAGAGAGGGGGTGGGGGGGTTGGGTTCTGTGAAATCAATGTCACATTACCGATTACCTCGAGAGCACAAAGCGTCCATTCCAGTTTCCAGACGTGACAGGCGCAGTTTGTCATCGGAGCCGGGGGTCAGTGATACATGGCCGGGGTCGCACCGCGTGACACGGCATACATAACGCACGATTGATGGGCCGCTCTCTGATGTGTCTCTCACACACGGAGTTACTCTCCGAGGACAGGCGCGCTTGTCCGTTTGGCACACACAACTCTCTCCACCGTTCTCTTTCTCCATTCTGTTCTCTCCCCATCCTATGCTGCGCAGGTGCCCGAGGCTAAGTTAATTACCCGTCGGGGTCCGCGGGGCGCTGGGTGTGCTCCCCCTGTTTTTCGCCGCGACCCACCGGCCGCTGCTGCAGTGAGAGAGGGAGTGAGGGGGAGTGGGCCAACGTGGCCACTCCACTCTCATTAGGGCCATGCCGAGGCCATGACTAATAAGGCCTGTCCACCTGCCTGGAGTCGGACCCCTTCTTTTGTCCGATTGCCTCAAGTTGCACCGCTTCTGCCCTGTCCTTCCATCTGCCTGTGATTCCCCGTCTGTCTACCTGTCCAATCCTTTCTCAAATATCCATCCGCTTGCCCCCTATCTCTTCCTTTCTGTTCTTCCGCCTGACTCGTACCACTTCAAACTATTTGTCCACCTGGTCACCATTCTTACGGTCTTTTTGTCTTACGGCTATGGTTCCCAGTCCCTACAGAGGAACACTATCCCATTTAACTTGCACCACACCTATTTTTTTCTGTATCTTTCCACCTGCTTGCTATCACAGTCTCATACCCTAAAACCGTGTCTTTTCCTTCCCTCTACTTCCCTGTCGTGTTGTCTACATCACCCTCTTTTTTTGTCTGCCCTTCCCTGTCCCTATAGTTACCATAGTAGCTAGTTTCTTTGTTTGCTGGTCTGTCTGTCTGCTACTGTTTGTATGCCATCTGTGTCCTGTCAAGCAGAAACCGTGTATCTCCACTTTCTGTTTTAGCTTCAATGATTTTTTATTCAAAACAACTATTTTCTAAATAAATAAACATTTCATCATGAAATGTGGGTTTTAAATCCATTATAAAACTCAGATACTCATGGAAACTGACCAACTGTATTGATTTAGGCCTATATATCTCTTAAATAATCAAATAAATAATGAACTAAGTCTCTGAAAGGTTTCTGCCGGACAGCGGCAGTGTGCATGCATGTATGTCTGTCTTTCTGTCTGCCTATGTTCATATCTGTGCACTCTGTTTGTCTGCTCCATGTTTGCCGGCTTGCCTGCCTATCTGTCAATTCTATGTTTTGGCTTGTCTATCCGCCTGCTTTCCTTTTTGCCTTTAGGGTGACAAACAGCACTGCACTGCTAACATTTTGCACACTACAGTCTCAATTCTGTTCTCAGTCTGTAATGACCTGACTGTGTACTCCGGAATTGGGTCCAGGGCACTGCAATATACCGTAGGTCTTTTGCGCGCTGACAATTTCGAGCACAGTGCCCGCTGGCTAGCAAAGTCATCGCATTATACATTACATTGGACATTGTATCAAAGTTTGAATTAACATTAAACAGCTTTTGGTGTGTCACATTATAGTTTTTTAATGTCTCTCATTTCAGCTATTGAAAGACAGACTGCTCATACAAACTCATTTAATGAGGTTACAGGATATGGTTAGTGTCCAAGCGATGTGCCTTCTACAGTTTTATGTGATTATATTTTGGAAGCATTATTTTAGGATTGAAATAGACCAGTCAGTGCTGCGGTAGCCTGTTTTAAAAAAAACTTTCCTACCACAGTACTACACTACTACTACAACACATCAGACAGTTATAGCCTACATTATAACTGTAACAGCTCTGGTAGCCGCACATTTATTTATATAATAGGGGCCGTGTTACGATTCAGCATTTAAGTTCCCTGTTAGACTATGTGTTTCACTGTCACACGCAAAAATACTCCATACCAACAACCTATAGCATTATCAGGGCTCTAAATTCAATTTTTTTCACCACCAGCCAATACACAATAATGCCATCATCACATTTGTGTGCAGCACACATAATGCTGTAGGGCAAAGGTGCAATCTTGTGTATGTAGGTATTGATAATTTACACAGAAAATGCAGAGGGTGACAATATGAGTTCTTTTGTGTTACTTATTTTCAGCAAAGTGCACCAAGAGCAAGTAAATCAATTTGAGCAGAGGCAGGAATGAGGACAGTACAAAGAGAATGGCCATAATTACACACACACACACACACACACACACACACACACACACACACACACACACACACACACACACACACACACACACACACACACACAGAGACACGCGCATGCATGCACACACACACACACACACACACACACACACACACACACACACACACACACACACACACACACACACACACACACACACACACACACACACAGTGTGTGTGCACCCTATAATGATGAAGGAGCTCGAAGGTAATATTCTTCATGATTACAGGAGCACAGACCCTTGTGTGGAGAAAATAAAAATATATAACCGGCGAAAAAATAGCTTCATGATAAGTACCCAAAGTACATCTCAGGGGCACTTTTTAAAATTATGCAGAGGCTAATGCTGTGTTAAGACCATATCACAGCTTCTCCTCAGAAATTACAAGTTTACCTAAAGGCTGAGCCAGTCTTAATAGATTCCAAGCTGTTACGTATGTAAGGCTTATTACAAAATGCTGGCTTGCAACCAAAACATGAATAAAAGGTGGATTATTAGAATACATTAGCGTGACACCAGCTGAGTAGCTTCAACGAAGGCAAACACAGTCACCAGAGACCAATGTGCACGTATGCACACGCACACACGCACACACACACACACACACACACACACACACACACGCACACGCACACACGCACACACACGAACACACACATAGACGAACACACACCTGCAGAGAAACAGATTTGAGAAAGTAAAAAGTGATGGCAGTGGAACTGTAAAGAAGAAATCAAGCCTTTGGCAAAGTGTAAGTGGTGCCAAGACCCTATAACAAGGAGGCCAGGGAGTTCCTCTCATTATCTTTGCAGTACAACTCATGTAACCACAAATGCTTTCTCTGTGTGTGTGTGTGTGTGTGTGTGTGTGTGTGTGTGTGTGTGTGTGTGTGTGTGTGTGTGTGTGTGTGTGTGCGTGCGTGCGTGCGTGCGTGCGTGCGTGCGTGCGTGCGTGCGTGCGTGCGTGTGTGCATACGTGCACATTGGTTTCTGCTGACTGTGTGTGAGAGACAGAGAGTGAGAGAGAGAGTGAGAGAGAGAGAGAGAGAGAGAGAGAGAGAGAGAGAGCGTGTGTGTCTCTTCAGGAAACAAGGGAGACACAAGAATGAACGAGCACATCAACAAACTTTAGCAGCAAAGTCAGAAAAATGAAAAACTGCAACATGGGGCATGAGAATGGCAGAACGCCACCCCAACACAGCCAATCAAAGAGCGCCTGCGGGTCGCGTGCTTCGCAGTCGATGCTCTTCCTCCCCAAAGTGAGCTCGGGAGATCGCTATGGGAACACAGGGCACAGTTTTTCCTGCACGGGGATGCAAACCAACCAGAGGCCCTGAGGCGACGCGCAAGCTCTCTGGGTAAACTTTGGGCTCAATTACAATGGCTTACATTAGCGCTGTGTTTCCCGTTTCCTTGTGTAAAAGATCAGCAAGCCTCGAGAGCAGGGCTCCGCAGAGGGCTTTAGCGATGCGTGGGTGTATTGTTCCAACACTACCTGAAGGCACTCGAGTGGCACCATGCGTTCGAAAACCAGTAAAATAATAAGTAAAACCAGTGTGATTAGCGTCCAACGGAGATTCTGCGTCTTGATTTTCTGTGCTTTAGATGGCCGTAATAGGACGCTGGTAAAGTGATCTTAGTCAAACCCATGGGTTACACTAAATTATGATTCATACACGGATGAAGGTCTTTCCAACAGATATATGGACATATTTTATATAAATTATGTATCACATGCCAGTTACAAGTATTTGCAACAGGCTACCTGTTCCACAGCCAGTGGTCTCATCCAGCTGATCTCAGTTTCTGGGATGCAGACAGACCGCAGAAGCAACACATTTGTACTCTTTAATCTGTCTTGTCCATGTCCAACATACTGTATGTAGTCATGTGTGCTTTTACCATTGAAGTGGTGTGTTCAAAAGTAGCCTCTTACTGCAGATGGGGTCGACATCGGGCCTATTCACTATTTGATGAAAATACTCAACTACATCATAACAACATTACTATGACAGTACAGAGTAAGACATAGCCATTACAGTTTTGATGACAGTAAGGTTATAATGGATTAAGAAAATGTAAGGCCTATTCATCTGAGTTCCACCTCTGGGCGTCTGCGGGCCATCCGAGTATTTAGAAAGGACCGTAAGAATTATATTTTTGTGTTTAGTCTATATCTATAGGCTATGTCAGACATTATTTTTGTATGTAAGGGCATGTTAAAAAGGGGAATTTTCTGTTGTGTTTATATAATGTGGGTGGGTCTTATGGTGAATATCATTTAATTAATATCAACGTTTAACACTTTTTATAACATATCCTCTAGTGTTATTTGGTCCTCCACTCATTACGTAACACATCACGTACACAGTTAATTCTGCCTTCTTATTTAAATCTGAATTATGCCATGACAGCTTCACTTACATTGTAAAGTTGAAGTGCATATTTCCCATTTTCCCTTGATATGGTGTCTCCACTGTACCATATCATTACATAAGATCAATCTTAACAAGCACGCTAAGACTACTCCATCCCACACTTACAGTTACGTGTGATGCAACAATGATTCTTTGTTTAGATGGTTTCGTGTAATTGTCCATGAACTCTAAGATGGTATGTATGTCACTTGTCAAGTTCTGCATACATAATGAGGCAGTCATGGCCTAATGGTTAGGGACATGGTCTGAAGATCAGAGGGTTGCAGGTTTGAATCCCACCCTTGCCTCTCCCTACACTTCCATGGTTAAAGTGACCCTTGAGCAAGGCACCTAACCCCACAATGCTCCAAGATCTATAACTAATAGCTTGTAATGTACTGTACATCGCTAAAAATGTCAGCCAAGTGTAATATAATATTAATAATAATGACGATAATAAAAACATATTGTTGTCAAGCTTCCTGTCTATGTAACACTTGTCAAATTCTGTATACATATCAGCCCAAGTGTTGTTAAGCTTCCAGTGATATTGATTCCTTGGGTAATCAATAACCTATCAACCAACTGCTTAGAGCCTTTATGAAGCCCATCCATAACAAAGTTAGTCTTATTGCAGTGTGACAGCACTGTAACAGAAGAAGCATGCAGTACATTTACAGTCCCAGGAAAAAGTTTGTACACCCTTTGAAATTTCTTACCTTTCTGTCAAAATTGGTCATAAAACATGGTCTGAGCTTCCCGGAAATCCCAAGAAGGAACAACCAGAGTCTGCTTTAACTAATTCAACCCAAACATTTACAAGTTTTCATATTTTCATTGGCCATAAGATGTAAACAGTCACAGGACAGCAAGGCATAAGTAAGTACACCCTTGCATTCAATAGGTTTTAACCCTAAGTTAGTCACAATAACCTCAACCAGATGTATCCTGTAGTTGCAGATCATGATAACAAAACAATCTGGACATATTTTGTCTCCCTCTTCTTTACAGAACTGCCCTTATTCAGCATTTTTCTAGGATGTCTGGAGTGGATATCTTTCTTGACTTCATGCCATATCATCTCAAATGTTTTTTTTGTCGGAGCTTGGGATGGGTGCTGAAATGGGACAACAACCCATATTTTAGAGGCAATTGACTTTAGAATGGCTTCATAACAATGAAATACACATTCTGGAATAGCCTAGTCAAATCTCTGACAAAAAAACATTTGAGACCATATGGCATGAGGTCAAGAAAGCTATGCACTCCAGACATCCTAGAAACCTTGCTGACGAGAGGCAGTTCTCTAAAGAGGAGGGAGACAAGACACATCCAGATTGTTTTGTTAATCTGATCTGCAACTACAGGACAAGTCTGGTCGAGGATATTGCAACTAACTGAGGGTTAAAACCTATTTAATGCAAGGGTGTACTTACTTATGCCTTGCTCTCCTGTGAATGTTATAGCCTTATGGCCAATAAAACTGATAACATGTAAATGTTTGTGTGGAATTAGTTAAAGCTGACTCTAATTGTTCCTTCTTGAGAGTTCCGGGAAGATCAGACCATGTTTTACGATCAATTTTGACAGAAATGTAAGAAATTTCAAAGGGTGTGCACATTTTTTCCTGGGACTGTAAATGAAAATGAGAGAAAAGTAGGTCTCATGCGCTTGAAATAGGGAAGCAAATATAGATGAGAGAGGACGTTGGTGCATATATTATGCTAAAATGAAAGCACTCTCCTCATTTCTTTTCTTACCCAATCCAAAATCTGTTCCGGAATTAAAATAATAGGCCACTGTAAAGGTACACTTTCTGTATTTTAATATTCTTTGTCACTTTACAGTGTTCACAAGGCTTTTTGCAAAAAAAAAATCGTTCCGCAAATTTCATATGCTGAAAGTGAATGCCGTTCACATTTGTTATGGTGTGAGACACTTGTGTATGTGATATTTCTATCTGATCAGGTCTATCTCATCAGGTTTCCAAGTGATATTTTCAACAGACTCCGATGACCTCAAATGACCGAATTGCCATTGAATAAAATGCAATTGGATAAAAGACAGCGCTAAGTGGAAAGCAATGCAATGAAATGTAAGTGTCTTCATAATAGGACTTGAATGGGGCAACGAAGCACATTAAAACTCACCACCATTAAAATCATTGCAAACTACGAACACTTTATGGAAGAAGACAGAGGTGTTTTGTTGAAATGTGAACTTACAGTCAGTACATTTGATTCAGTTGATTATTTCCTTTTCCAACAGATGCATTTGTAGTCTACTTCACATGTTTAATAAATGCATTGTGCAACACCTTTCAATTTCAACCCCTACAGACTTTTAAAAATGTATGTTGCTTAGGGCTCTGTAAGGGATTAGATTGATCTGATGCCGGCTCTCTGCTTCCCTTTCCTGTACTACATATAAAATATTGAACATATCGAGCTATTATATGACACCAGAATAATTCCAGTAGGGCAGTCATTGCTACATTAATGGATGACCTTTATTTGAAGCTTTCCTATGCAAACCTAAAAAATCCTCCAAGTATTCATATAATATACGCTACTCTCCCACTGACTGACAGTGAAAATCAAATCTGCTCTAGAGGAATATTAAATAAAGTAAATATGTCACTGTGAAGAGAGAGAGAGAGGGAGAGAGAGAGAGAGAGAGAGAGAGAGAGAGAGAGAGAGAGAGAGAGAGAGAGAGAGAGAGAGAGAAATACGATATGAATACCATTTTTTTGTTCTTTTCCCGTTGCCATCCCGCCACCTCCAGTGAATGATAGGCAATTTGCGGCACACCTGACAAGGTGAATTAAGACGAGAACTGTTGGTTGATGCATGGGCATCTCCTAGCGCTAATTAACCTTCATGCAAGACTAATTAATTACATTTCAACAAGGTCAGGCTCTCTAAATTCAAACAATTAGGTGTTTGCCCAGTGTGGGGCAACGTTTCCGTTACCTTAGTAATGTAGTTTCTGGCCATGCCCGCTTAACTACTCTCTCACATACACACAGATGTACACATGCACACACAGACACACACACATGCACACACGCGCATGAGAAAAAAAAAGTTGTAAAGGGAGAACAACAAGCAAGTGCTCCTAGCGCATCTGCTAATGATAGCATCCGACTCTGGAGAGATTGGACACACATGTTCCTGCTCCATCTGCCCCGAGCTATGGCGTGAAAGGCATCCGAGGGCAAGGCACTGACAGGAAGGGGTGTGTTGTGAGCGAGTGCCTGGTGTGTGTGTGTGTGTGTGTGTGTGTGTGTGTGTGTGTGTGTGTGTGTGTGTGTGTGTGTGTGTGTGTGTGTGTGTGTGTGTGTGTGTGTGTGTGTGTGTGTGTGTGTGTGGTGTGTGTGTGTGTGTGTGTGTGTGTGTGTGTGTGTGTGTGTGTGTGTGTGTGTGTGTGTGTGTGTGTGTGTGTGTGTGTGTGTGTGTGTGCACGCGCGTGTGCGTGTGTGCGCGCGCATGTGTGTGTGTGCATTTGCATGTGTGTTTATGCGTGTGCACACCAGCACAGAGGGGAGAAACCTGGCACACAATTTGCGCTGGATTTTCTCCCCTCTTAGCCATAAACTTGGGGAGAAAACTGAACATCAGAACATCAGCAAGGCAAAAAAGGGGGGGAAGCTAATGGAGCATTTGGAGGGAACAT
>NC_085861.1:53530330-53540330 GCF_034702125.1 Engraulis encrasicolus | reverse complement strand
CATTGCTGATATTGCTGTGGAACACTTTATCACTCTAATATCACTATGGAAACTACTGAATGAAGAGGGATAAAAAAACAGTCACATCAGGTCCTACGAATTATCAAAACCAAACTGCCAAAACAAACTGCCACTCATTTTGTTATCTCAATTATTTTTTTGCAAGGGCAATTTCATTTCCTCTTTTTCATGGAAGGCAGTTCATAGAAGTTTTTCTATGTGAAAGACAGCCGCCTTGTTATGAATAGTGGACTGATTTATTTTTTTTGAAGCATTTTTAATAATGTTTGCCCTGTGGTGCCCCCCATGAATCAATGTTTGGGTTGTCTTAAATTCTGCTTGTGTGTTTTTAGTAGGAAAAGCCATCAACACAATAACATGTTTTCTGATAAATACTGTACCGGTATTTCAATTTGTTTAGTCATCAAATTCAACATGAGACTATTATCTGTCATCTGACATCATTCAGAATAAATTTCAAACTACAATTAGTTAGTCTCACCTTGACATTCTGTGGTCATAAAAGAACTATGCAGTGTGCACTGCTAAAATAATTAGAAACGTGTGCCTTCACAAACTGTGACACAACCTATTACTTGGTTTTCACAGTTCATGGAGGAAAAAGCAGTTAATAGGCCTACTTATTAGTTAAAAAAACATCTATATCTCCTCTTCAGTAGGCTAGTCATTGGACCTCATCAAAGGAGCACAACACAGCTCCCTAGAGCTCTCATGGAAATGAAATGAATTGTGCACAGTCCTTACCATCAACATAAAGCTGCTCAATTTCAACCAGTTACTACTATGACTAGAACTAGGTTGAGTTACACGTTCCACACTCTCACATTTTTGCGGGTTTTAGATCTAGATAGCCATGGGATGGTCTCAGTAGGAAGTATGACCAAGCAGATTTAAAATGTTGAAGCTCAGCTTTCTTAAAGTTTCATTAACAGACTTCAAAAGGAGACTTCAGTCATTGCCTGTTTCATATCTAAAATCAAAACTCTTCACAGTCGCTTCTTGTGAACTATCCTACTTTACTTTTTCGAATGTTATTTTGTGACTTCATTGAAATGTTTTAGTTCATCTGATCCTCTTTTTACTGTTTTTTTATACTTTGCATAGGGTCCAATATATTCTTTGTCTTTTGTTCTCCTAAATATACTTCATATTTCCTTTCAATTATGCTGTTTTTACAATTCATGATCTTTTTTTCTCTAAAGAATGCTCTTGATAATTAATTGTTTTCATTCAGTGAGACTACACTAATTTCCCTTTGAAATCGGAATAAACTCGCCTCGTTACTATGTTCTTGCTGTGATAAAAAATAATCTTGATCTTGAGGCCAGATCTTTTTGTCCCTCTTCTTTATTTAAAAATAGAGAAAATGGAGGGAGAAGCGGAGCGGCACATACAAAACCCCTTTAAATTCATGTTCTTAGAGTGTTCATTGTTGAAAACTCCACCATTTATTCTCTGGCATTTCATTAGAAAATTGCCCCATTCTGTCAGGAGAAGATGATTGTAAAATAACCCCACAGTATACCTGCAGTAAAAGAGGATGGAAGTGAGGTATTGTGAGACATCATTGCTGGCAACAATCATGAGAGAGAAGAGTTGGATGGAAAGGTCACTGTCATCAAAGGCTCTCTGATGTGCTTCCACAGCGATGGGGAAGAGACTGTCAGGTTTGTCACTGTAGCTGAGAGTGAACGCTTTCTCACCTGTCTGAAGGTGCTCTTTAAATTAGAAGATAAAGAGCATTTTAAATGTGTTTGTCATGACAGAGTCAGAGACACAGAGGCAGCACAATTGATGGAGAGAGAGAAAGAGAGAGTGTGTGTGTGAGAGAGAATTGCTGCACATTTGAAGGCATACGTATATTTCTGTCAGATTAAGTGATTTTTTTTTCTATTTCTCAGCTTCTCTTTGATAGATGGCATCATCTTATAGGCCATATTACATCTACTCACCAACGAGCAATGAAATCAGAAGAGTTTATATAAGGTTGAATTATCCCACCCCCCACCCACCTCCACCCAAACACACACACACACTTCTCAGAGTCTGCAGCTTTGCAGTAAAGATCTAATACATTTCATCATCAATTTCATCAAATTGAAGCCTATCATCCAAGCGTACCTGGGAGCTGTTGTCTGTCTGGAGCGGCGAGGTCCGTTGGACGTTACGTTATAATATACACTGAGAACCAGGTCACAATGCAAAACACGAGAAGGGGAAAAAAGACCAGAAATGGCAATGTATATAAAAATCAGGAGGCCATTTCAATTTTATGTGACGAAAAGAGCTCATTTGTTTTCAAGCCTGGCTCCTCTTGTAATCAAATGCAGAACATCTCACATCCCATCACATCACATTTCGTCACATCACACAGAAGAAAAATGTCTTCTTGTGATCATGGTGGCTCAGAGGGATCAGAGGAGATGTCTGTTACAGACTACAAGAGCATCATTAAAATACACACGGGTGCCATAACTCCACTATAGCATCATTCCCGTAAGCTGATTCCCATACTGACATACTCCATCATTAAATAATCTTAAAATATGGTCTCAAAATTTAAATTGCCTCTATGTACAGTACATGGCTCTGACTTTTAATAACCTAATATGATATTTTTTCACATTTTCCATACGATTAGGAGTGTATTTTTTTGCCTTACTTTAGTTTGCTATAATATTTAAATGATTATGGACTCTGTTTTGACATGATTGTTCAACACAGCGCAGCAGAGCTACAGTTCCCAATTCAGCACAATGCAGTAGACTCTAGTATGTTATGTATGTACAGTATAGTATGTATACAGTTGTGCAGAGATCCAACCCATCAAGCCACCGAATCAAGTCCAGCATCGTTGGAAGCAACTACAGTACAGAGCATCACATCACATTACACATGAAACATATATCCCCTTGTGATCATTGGGGATCAGAGGAGATGTCTGATAACGACTACAATAGCATCATTAAAATACACATGGGAGCCATAGCAATGCAGCATCATTAAAGGTCTTAAAGCCCCATATGTACAGTCGACCCCAAACTGCTCTGATTTTTATCTTCTTTAACCCTACAATGAGGGGATCTTCTCCATTGTCTGCCATTTTGAATTTCCAGAAATATACTGTATTTTTTTAGCTGCAAAAGCTTTGCTACAGTAAGTAAATATTAGTTCAATATTTAGTAAATATTCATGAAAAGTTCAAATTTGGCAGCAGACAGCACAGTGTGAATGAGCAGCATAGTTGGGATACATGGTCAGCTTCCCACACACTACCCCTTAATGCTCTTTAGTCTTATTCTTCATGTTCAACCCAACCCATGTGAGACCCATGTGCCAATTACAGTAGTGTAGGCCTACAATGTCATACGTTACCATGCAGTGTATATGTTTCAGCGCAGGGACCCAACCCAATAAGCAGTTAGATCCAACAGTACTGGAACACTGAAGGCCATCATATCAGACACAATGCAAATTAAATGAAGAGTTCAGATGTAAGTGCATCTAAGTGCATTGTTGATGGGTTTACAAAAATCCCTACACTTCGAAAAATGCTATTTAAAAAAGGGCATTCGACAGATTTTTGCATGCCTTTTAGATGGATTTGCATCGGAACTCTTCAAATGTCACCCTGTGATCATGAAGAATCAAAAGGATGTGTCTGATAGTGACTACAAGGGCATCATTAAAATACACATGGGTGCCATAACAACACTATAGCATCTTCAAAGAACCCATGGGCTGGACTCTGTGCTTAAATGGCTTCTATGTGTGCAGTTTTCTCTTTTATTTCCTAATATGAGACTTTGTCATGTTTTTTCCATAGTACTGTCAGATGTTTTGTTACCACTATGGACGTGAAAGCACACAACATTGAATTATGCATGAAGACACATGCCTGATATTACGTTTTTCCCATAAAATATCTCAAATTTCACCTTAGGCTACCGGTTCTTGTAATGAGGCCTGTGAATTCCACAATGTTTACTGTGGCTTCTAGCACATGAAGACTGTGGTCGACCTCAGATCTTTTACACATCCCACGCACATCCCCCATACACTCCATACAGTACATACTGTAGTGTACAGTATACACCACAGAGACGTAGCTTTGAGGTTACAAAGCAGAGAGCACATGCGGTAGCCCTCCTCCCTGGCGCGGCAGAGCAGGCCCAGAACAGCAGGCTTTGCCCCAGAAACAGCAGTGATTCCTCCTGAACCACGGGTCAAAGGTGCTCCAGGACTGGGCTGACACCAAAAAAACGCTCCGGGCATTGTAGGCCCAGACCAGTCCCTCACTCAATATTAAGGCAAATGTAAGACCACAAGCATTTACCCCTCGATTTAACTAATATTATAACATGTTGGCCACTGTGGCTGTGGGAAGTCTGGCTCCAAAATATCAGCGACCCACCGGGCATCGCCCTGTACATCCTATGGCCAGTCCAGCCCTGGGAGGCTGTCTATGTGCATCCCAGCCCTGCACAACCCAGCTTGGGCCCAGCCCAGATCTAAACTTCCCAGTACAGTAAAGTACAGTAGAAGTAAAATGACCCAACCTGACCTGACCCAACCCAGCTCAACCCAGCACCAACAACACAGCGGGCAACATGATCCATCCCGGCACCACTGGAGGCACCCGGCAAAAAGGCGCTGATTAAGCATCGCTCGGGCCAGAGGTCCAAGAGATGAAGGAGGAGAGGGGTGGGGGAACTCGGGGCCGGCTCGCCTCGGAGCAGCTCCGCTGAGATGCAGCGCGGGGCCGAAAGAAAACAAATGCTCCCGGCATCGGACAGAGAGAGCTGCATGAACAATTACATGCTCGGCCCAACACCCCTGATGCACACGTACGTGGCACGCACACACAAACACGCACGCACGCACGCACGCACACACACACACACACACATACACACACACACACACACACACACACATACACACACGCACACACACACACACACACACACACACACACACACACACACACACACACACACACACACACACACACACACACACACTATTACACACACAATTCATCTCTCTCTTCCCCTCTCTCTCTTCCTCTCTCTCTCTCTCTCTCTCTCTCCTCTCTCTGTCAAACACACACACACACAGACACAGACACACACAGACACAGACAGACACACACACACACACACACACACACACACACACACACACACACACACACACACACACACACACACACACACACACACACCCTGAGAGGAAAAGGAAAAAACAATGGAGGGCTAATTTGCTGAAGTGGGCATTTCTCCCTGCAGCTACACTATGAGGGGACCGCCGAGTTTTAATGGTGTCCCCACGCAATAAATAAATCACTGCAATAAATGAAGATGAACAGAGCCAGGATTCATCTCTCTCTCTCTCTCGCTCTCACGTTTTCTCTCTCTCTCTCTCTCTCTCTCTCTCTCTCTCTCTCTCTCTCTCTCTCTCTCTCTCTCTCACGTTTTCTCCTGGTGGAATATTTATTGATTTTAATGCATATTTATGACAGTAGATTCCTCCAAAGCCAAGACCCCTTCACTACAAGGTGAGAGGGGGGACACAGGGGGTTCGGACGCAGGCAGCAGGCAACACAGAGCCAAAGGCGGCATAAACACAGCAGGGGTGATCACTGATCACAGAGATGGATCTCCACTCGCTGGACCGTTGCAGCGGCACACACACTTACTGTAGAGAAACACAGATGTTCAGGGTCGGATTAATGCACAGGCTAGATATGGCTGCAGCCTAGGGGCCCCAACTGCCAGGGCCGTGTTTTGCCAAAAGTGAAAAAAAATGCAGAATTATGATAAAATGCAATATTGAGAACTTCATCTGTCATGTTGAGTACAGTTGGTAGACATGTTTTCCTTAATTCCCAGCTCGTAATTATGACGCTGTGTATGTAAATTTGTCTTGAAATTTGCCTGTAGCCTAGGGGTCCCAGGCCATCTTGATACGGCCCTGCCGATGTTGCTGGAGATACACGGGAGAAAAACATAAGCGGACAGGGCTGACTGCGCTAGTATTTGGATGATGTTTGTAGATGTTTTTATTCAACAGCAGCCTACGGGGTTGAGCTGCAGGATAACATCTTGAGATTGTGGTTTAAGAAGAATTTGTTATGACTGCGTTATACAGTATCTTATGGACATAGAAATACAGTTCACGACATTCAATATGTATGCACAACATGACTGCCTGGTAATGCATTTTACATAGTATACCATACAAGTGGTTATACCATGGCACATACTGTATACTGTACAATACAAACGGGAGAATGAGGATTTTTTAAAACTCTTTGAATGATGTTTGTGTTTATATCTAAACAATGGAGACCTTTCACTGTTCATTGCTGTGCATGGCACTATGCAGACATTTAGTATTACGTAACGTAAGTGACTTTAAGTTAGTTAAGAACAGGAAGTTACTTACAGATAGTGTCTGGAGTAATGAGATGTTAGGTGTCATGCTTAAGAGCACATCAACCATGGATGAATTTTCAGGAGACTTTCCATTTATGTATTCCTACTGGTAAGCCTATGGAATTCGTATCTGCAACCTTGTGATCCCAAGTCCAACTCCCTATCCATTAGACCGCAACTGTCTCTGCTGGGAGCGCCTGTAACCTTTGACCTTTGGTGTGAGCGTCATCTCTAGGAAAGAACAAGAGAGGACACTTCGATGTTGCATGCATTGCTCATGCAGCCATGCGCTCCAACTGGGCATCACAAACCGGAGCAGGCAGGTGGGATGGTTCACTGGCTGTTTCATGTTAGAAGTAACTCTTCTCCTGCCCCCCCACAACCCACAACACACTCCACATCCTACAGTCACCCCGCCCCACCTCCTCTCCAGTCCACAACTAGATCCATTAGCAGAGTTCACATTGAACACAAGCAGCAGGGGGTGTATGTGTTTGGGCAGGGCATTGGGGTGTGTGTGTGTGTGTAGGGCTATGGCCGCATGATGAAGATGGTGAAGATGATGATGATGATGATGATGATGATGATGATGATGATGATGATGATGATTATTTCAGCTTCTGTGAACATGAAGCAATTTTTTTGTGTGCGTGCGTGCGCGTGTGTGTGTGTATGTCTGAGTGTTGGCCCTTCAGCCAGATGATGAGAATGATGACGAGGATGACGATGATGATGATTGAGGTCCTCGTGAGCGCAAACGAACCGGAGAGTGTGTGGCACAAGGACGGAGCAGAGCAGGACGTGCCTCAGTCTCATTCTGCAGAAAAGTCGATCTCGCCAATCATGGCCTGTCATGGCTGACATTCCTGGGGCGTTCAAGTGCATCTCAACATCTCCCAAAGGGCCCCTATACTTCCCCACCCTACCCTCACCTCCCATCTCTTTGCCCCTCTTGAACCACTCATCAGCCCATACAGGAAAGCAGACAGAGGGGGGAACAAAGGGGTCAGTCGTCCCAGGGCCCAGTGATTTGGAGGGCCCCAGAATTGTGTCGTCTTTACATTGTGTGTATTGGGGTGAGGCTTTCAGATGACTTTTCCCCGGGTCAAGCAAAAGCTGACAGTGGCCCAGGCTCCAATACTCTCCTGCGATATCCCATGCTACGCTAGCCCAATTCCGCTCCCCTGGCCGTCCCCCAGCAACTGTTCACTAGAGATGATCTCTCTCCAACCCCCAACCCATCCCCTCCCCTCCCCACTGGGCACTCTTCCCCTTCTCCGTCTGACCTAATTATTTAATGGAGCACACCAGGTCCATAATTTCTCCAATTTCAGACCCCTCCTGCTCCCTGTGGATTGGGGTTTAAGTGATGGAGCATCAATCCCAGGAGCAGACCGGAGAAAAGAGCAGCCCCCCTCTCGCCGTCTTCTCTCTCTTTCTCTCTCTCTCTCTCTCTCTCTCTCTCTCTCTCTCTCTCTCTCTATCTCTCTCTCTCTCACTGGATGGATGGATGAATGTTAGCTGAAGCATGAGGAGCATGAGCCTACTCCTCCTTGAGGACCAAGGAGAGGTCTAAGAGGGGACGGTGGCGAGCGTGGCTTCAGGAGAGCCATGGGGACCTGCGTGCCCTCGATCACAGCACCGGAGGGCCCTTGGAGCACAGTGCAGCAGCCTGCTTTTGCCCACCATCTTCATGTGGCTCATTCAGCTCATACTGTGTCGTGTCGTGCTGTGCTGTGCTGCAGTCTATAGTCTGGTGTCGTGTGGTGTCCCTTACGAAAATTAACCATGGCTTCATCTGAAAACTAATCATGGTTTTACCACGGTTTATACAGTAGTTATTCATTGAATTACACTTACCTAACGTCTTTTTAAAATCCAAAACCAGTCCTTGGAGCAATGTGGTGTTAGGTGCCTTGCTCAAGGGTTCTTCAGCCATTGATGAAGGTGTAGGCAGGTATGACTTTGAACCTGTAACTCTGTGATCTTCAGTCCAACTCCCTAACCATTACACTACGGCTGTTATTCATGGTTTTCATGTTTGTTTGTTTGTTTGTGTTTTGGGTTTGTTTGTTTGGGCTAACCAAATAGCCATGGTTAGTTTTTGTAGTAAAATGATGGTTACCCTAGTAATACTATGGCTGGTTCAGAGTATTTAGAATAACCATAACATACCATGGTAGAACCCTGGTTACTAAATAAAAACCATGGTAGATTTTCGTAAAGTGCTGTGCTCTGCTGTGCTCTGCTGTGCTGTGCTGTACTCTGCTGTGCTGTGCTGTGCTCTGCTGTGTTGTGCTGTGCTGTACTCTGCTGTGCTCTGCTGTGCTGTGCTGTGCTCTGCTGTGCTCTGCTGTGCTCTGTCGTGCTGTATTCTGCTGTGTTGTGCCATGCCATGCACTGCTATGCCCTGTCATGCCAGTGCCTAATGTGACTACATGTAAGGCAGTTATTCAAGAACGGAGTGGGATAAAGACACTGAATGAGGATATATCATTTTGGTTATACTTGAGAGAAGGAAATGAGAAGGAGGATATTAAATATGGGAGAAGCAATTGGGAAATAGACTGATGATACTGTTAGGGAGTGTTAGGCAGAAAAATGAAAGAAAGTGTGGCGGAGATGAGAATGAAAGAGCGGTGGATAAGACATGAGACAGATAGCAGCAGAGATCTAATAATCATCCAATCCACTGTTATCAGGCACCTCCCTACTGTTCAACAAAAAGCAATGCTTCACGCTACTTTCAACCGCTCATTTTTCTCCTGTGATAAGTTCAGTCATGAATTTAGCTCTACCTGGCTGACACCAAGCTGTGCCGTTTCCCCAAATCATAGTGAGAGAATGGCAGGGTACTTCCACTTGATAAGTGAAGAGATAATACAGATGTTAGGCTAGTGGGCTGCAAGGTAGAGGGCCCCAGGCTACGCAGCTTGGGGCTAAGCTAGGAGGTGCATTGCAATTGAGCAAGCAGAGATTTCAGGCTTCAGGTTCTTTTATTCCTTTTTATGGATATATAGAGGTTTGTTGACCCTATTTATTCTTTTTACGTTAGGTTTGATAGGTTTGTTAATTTTCACTCATCAAGATAGAGTGACACTTTGTTTTGGTTCTGATGGGATCGACAGCGATATAACTTCCTGTTTGCTGAAAAATCTCAACTACATCATAATAAAATTTCAAAGATCTTACTGTTAGAGCAAAAGAGTTGGTAGAGCGCTTCTAGTGTCCCTCAAAACCAACTGGTGCTCTTGGAAGGGGTTCAATGTTTCAAAAAAGACAAAAGGAAAAAAATCCTTGGTCCAGGCACTTCAGTTGGTTAATGTAGTAAAAAAACAAACTTTATTTAAGGGGCAAATGCATTAAAAAACACCAACGCGTTTCGGCGCTGTGGCCTTCATCAGGGCGTGTCTTACTGTTAGACTTGGTCATTACCATTTTGGTGACAACAAGCCCAAGGTGCCTGCAAAAAATGCCTGCTGAATGCCTAAGCCCTTTTTGGGCAAAGGTGCCCTCTGCCTAAATATCTTTAAAGTTGT
>NC_085861.1:53510330-53522830 GCF_034702125.1 Engraulis encrasicolus | reverse complement strand
TAGTAGACATTCTTTTGCCCATTTTTCTTTGCAGATTATCTCTAAAACATGAATAGTTTGTGGCTGTAGCTTGGCAAATGGGAGGTTCAGTTCTCTCCATAGAATTACTATAGGGTTAATATTTGGAGACTGTCTAGGCCACTTCAAAACTTTAATATGCTTCTTATTGAGCCACTCCTTCGTTGCCTTGACGGTATGTTGTGTATTATTGTCATGTTGGGAGATCCAAAAATGGCCCACCCTTCAGTGTAGTGGTGGAGGGAAGGATGTTTGCACTCAGGATTGCACATTACATGTCTCCCTCCATCCATTCGTTGACGATGTGAAGTTGTCCTGTGCCTTGTCCAGACAAACACCCTCAAACCATAATAATACCACTTTCATGCATGATGGTGAGGAGGGTGTTCTTGGGATCATAGACAGCAGTTCTCTCTCTCACAGCTTGATTTTGGTTTCATCTGGCACCTCCTTTTCATGTCCTAAACCAGCCTGATGTCCCTTGGCAAACCTCAGGTGGGACTGCACAGGTTCCTTCTGAAGTAGAGGTACCATGTGTGCACTACATGATTTTAAACCTCTGTGGCATTAAGTGCTACCAGTAGTTTTCTCAGTGATTTTGGTCCCAGTAGCTATGATATCATTGCCTTGTTCATCCCGTACAGGTCTAGGGTGCTTTCTTTCTGTTCTCATGATCATCAAATCCCTACAAAAGGTCAAATCTTGTATAGAACCCCAGACAGCCTGATGGATAGTCATTTTGTATTCCTCACATTTTGGAAGAAATGCATCAACAGCTGGGTCATTAATACCCAGTCTCTTTCTTGTGGCTTTGCAGCCCATTTAATCTTTGTTCAGGTCTAAAATCTTGTCCCTGATGTCATTTAACCGCTCTTTGGTCTCTCCCATGCTGGTGAGGTTGGAGTGTGACTGATTCACTCATACTATGGACTGATTCTGCTGATTCAATGTGTCTTTTATGCATGTTAGTATGTACAGGTGTCTTTAATTCAGATGACAAGTTGATCGGAAGTGCCCATCTGGTCTGTGGGCCCGGAACTGTAATCAGTTGGCAGGGGATCAAATACTTATTTTGCTCGATGAAATGGAAATAAATTAATATATATTCTTTTAAGTTAATTTCTGGATTTTCTTTTTCATATTCTGTCTCTCCATATTAGAATACATATTATCATAACATGCATTGACTGATCATGTCTTTGTTAGTCGGCAAACCAACAAAATCAGCAAGGGATCAAATACATATTGGACTCACTGTATGTATGTGAGTGTGTGTGTGTGTGTGTGTGTGCACGCACCTCCCTGTGTGTGGCTATCCCCCTTTCTATCTGTGTGTATGTGTGTGGACAGTCTGTCAGAGCACAGGACTATGAGGAAAGTGTTGTGTCAGGATGCCGGCAGCATAAGTCACCAGAGGTACCCGTGACAGGAGAGGTGATCCTCTCGCCTGATTGATAAGGCAAGGAAATGGGAATTTGAATTATTGGGCTTGTGTTTCAACGGGGGACATAAAATGTGTGTTGCTGCATTTGAATGCACTCATAAAAAATGATGGCATTAAGATGGGAATAATACTATTTTGATGAATGGCACCTTCGCCCAATTCCATTTTACTTCAGTCTGCCGTCAAGCGGAAAGACTGGCATTAAAAAGCGTACTGGAACCCATGTCACTTTCAGGGGCCTTCTCGGTGCATACCGTGACACATGGCGCACATAGATGCAGCATACGGTGCATCGTTTATGTAGGGAACACCTGAGGAAGTGTTAAGACGTCAAAGGACAAAGAGAAAATTCTTACTCCCTGAATCTTCATAGTGCTAAGTAATGTACAATGACCTTTGTTATATTTGATCTAATACCAATTTTGTAGCACTCTTTATGTCACCTATACATGGGTTTAACGTCTGTAAAGAATCCCTGGCTGCGCGACCCTAGCTGCGCACTGTTCAACCTCTGATTGTTGGAAACTGCTGTCGGTCAAAAAAATTAGCTCACGAGGTTGGCTGCTTAGCCTCTTGCCCCTCCTCACAACACAAGTTCGTTTGTAAATGAAAAACCTATGTATGTATACCCCAGATTTATCACTTTTGCAATACCTATTTTGAGTGGTCCACCGCTATTGGCACTGCGCATCTCTTCATGAAGTTGTCAGTTTGCAGGTGGTTCATTAACCATCAATAGACTGTAAAACTAGTCAGGCCAAACTTTTATTTTTATTGGAGAACCACGATGGCATTTCACCACTACAATTCATCACTGACCTTTCTGCTGAAAATGGCTGGGGGCAAGAGCGTCAAATTAGCCCAGCGTTTGATGGAGAGCTGCTAGCATGTTTTGCTAAGCACTTCACAGCGGTACACAAAAAACCCTGAGAGGACTTCCCCTAGGGTGCCAGTTGATGATGACCTCTCCATTCAGGCAAAAGCAATCAAGCCCTGATTGCATCCGCATACAGAAGTGGACATGGGCCTCGACTGGAGTGGGTGTTTGTGACTGGAAAGCGGCCTGTTGATGACTATAACGACCGCTTGGCAAATGAAATCAGCGTGCATGGTTTTTGTTTTCGGCCATTGAAATTAATGCATGGATGTCGGAACTTGAAGCATGGTTTTACACGTCGACCTTGGGAATGCCCTTGGCCCCCATTCAGTGGAGGAGAAAGGGGAGGAGGAGAAAGGGCGGGGAGGATGAGGAGGAGGCATGTGTGGCAGCAGTTTGTGGCCTCTTCATCAAAGGCACTAGACTGCCATCCAAAACCAGGAAAACCAGGAAAATGAAGAAAACAAGCAGTCATTCTGCTATTCAACCACAAATTCCGTTGAATAAAATCTAAACGTTCTTGTTCTTCCTTAGCATGGCACTCACCGCCTTGCTCACAACTACCATTTGCCTTTCTTATTGTACTCAATACAAAACACAAGAGACATCAGACAGAATGTGATTTTGTGAGTGTAGGACGGGAGCATCGAAAAAGAAAGGAGAGGAGAGGTAGTAAAAGTGAATAGGAGGAAGAAGAGGGTGTAGAAGAGCAGAGGGGAGGAACGAAGAGGGTAGGAAGAGGGGAGAAGAGAAGAGCAGAGAGGAATGAAAAAGAAATGAGGAAAGGAGAGAATAAGCAAGTGGAGTGAGGTAAAGAGGAGTTCACAGGAGAGGAGAAGAGAAGAGGCAGTGAAAAGGATGAATTGCGGCAGTGAGCGTCGGACAGAAATGAAGTACAAAACAGCCTGTGGTGTGTGTGTGTGTGTGTGAGAGAGAGAGTGTGTCTCTGTGTGAGTGAAGTAGTGAGAGTGCATATTCAGTGTGTGTGTGTGTGTGTGCGTGCCTATGTGCATATGCATCTGTGTGACTGAAGTGAGAATTAGCACTGTGAGAGTGTGTGCCTACAGTACGTGCCTGTGTGTGTGTGAAATCGTGCACCTCTGCATGTGTATGTGCACGTGTCTGTGTGAGAGAGAAGAATGTGTGAGAATGTGTCTCCGCATGTCTAGCAATGTGTCTGTGGGTGTGAGAATATGCAACAGTGTATGCACACGTGCATATGTGTATGTGTGTGTGTGCGCGCGTGCGCATGTGAATGTGCGACTGTGTGTATGCTCGGCATCCTGCGTGTGTGTGCGAGAATGTGCGACTGTGTACGTACGCAAGCCTATGTGTATGTGTGTGTGAAGTAGGTCATGCTGTCTGTGTAATGATGCCGGAGTGCACGGCACTGGTTGGCTGTGCAGGCTGGCTGGCTGGCTGCCGTGCGTGTCTGTTGGAGTGCCCTGCGGTAACCCCCGACTGCCGCCTGACACAATGACACACTGCCCTGTTAGAGAGCAGTCACATCAGCAGCAGCCCCAAACCAGCCTGCCTGCACAGCCATGCCATGCAGCACAGCGCGTTTGTATGTGTGAGACAGACAGAATTAGAGAGAGAGAGAGAGAGAGAGAGTGTGTGTTTGTGTTTGTTGTTTGTGCGTGCGTGTTCGTGTTTTTTTCTGTATGGGGAAATGTAAGCTCTAAGGCGTTAAGTTCTGCTAGGAAGATGAGACGGTATTCAGCTCGATTATTCTCTTGCATTAACCAACCAATCACTTTACTTGTTCTTAGGCACACCCTCTCCCTTGCATTCACATTCATTTACCTACAGCTAATAGGATGCCTGCCCGCTCATTTATAAACCCTCTGTCTATCTCTGCTCTTCCGCTGACTAGAGTATGAACGCTCCCACCGCCTCCCCTTCAGTCTCCATCGCTGGCCGGTCCTCGTCCCCTGAGGAGGCTCTGCAAGGTGTCCCGCTTTCGATGCAGTCCGGCATTTCTCTTCAGCCTTGCCAACACGAGCATGCCGAGAGCGTCTGCTCTAATCATCACGGACCTATTCTAAGCAGGCGGGGGCCTACGCCAAAGAGAATCACTACTGCATACTTCAGTGTTTCAATAAATATCTTAACATGGTAGAAGTTATCATTCTCTTAAGGCATGCAAGTCTATGTGTGAATCCAAAAAAGTTTGGGGTTGCAGTCCAAGTTCTCGTCCTCTCGAGAGTTTGGGGCAGCAAAAGTCTTAGTTGCGGCTGAGATCCGTCGGTTGAATCCCAAATGCGAGAAGTTGATCCACGTTGGCGTGCGTGGCTATTACGCCTTTAGCTCACAGTGTCCGGATAAAGTCTTTAGATATGACGAGGCAAGATCTAAGACCTGAAGTGAGGAATTCTTTGCAAAGGTGTTTTAAGCTTACAGTGTGTGTAAGATGAACTAAGCAGTCTTTGTTTGTATTCGGCCGGATATCAAACAATACTTTGTCCAAAGTTGTTGCGCAAGTCTCTCTATAGTGTCCTGTCCGTCCAGCAGCCAAGACCAGAGTCAAGAACATAGGGCCCTTGGGAAACACTTAAGTGTTGCTCAGGTGATTGTGAGTGGGACTTTTGGTCACAGCGCCTCCTAGGAGAGGAGGACTGAGGACAACATGGACAGGGACCCTGGGCCAGCCATTTGGTGATTAGAGGGGAAGTTAGATATTGTTCATCAGGGAAGCAACTCTTAAACTAATGATTATTGATGACCTTCGTCTCAATCATCATCAGTTTGAGTCACATGATTCTCACAACTTTGTTATGAGTTTCTCTGCGTAGAAAAATGGCAGGAACAGTACCTACAGCAGACAAAGCGTCAGTGCAATGGGAGGGGGGAAAGGAGAGCCAGAGCTGTCGCGGCATGATGACAAAATTGCCATTATAATGGGTGAAAAACTCAGTGGGGTCCTTACGGAACAGGAGGGTGATACCGATGCAGCTCCACAAGACAAGTCAGGTATGTAATTCATTATTCAGTTGTGTACAAGGTCCCTATAAATTAGTAGAGTAATCTGAAAGTATCTCTATTATACTGAAAGAATTCCCACACCTTTTTAAAATGGGTGTCATTTATTGAATCCACAACAAAAAATGTCATTCAAAAATGGTGTTTAACAGAACGTACATGTTTTAACAAGAAAAATCTTTTGTAGTTTGCAAGGTTGCAAGGGAATTGAAGGAGATAAAGCATAATTTGCCCTCCCTCAATGCAAACATTACATAATTCATGGAAAAGTAATTAGCCATTTCCACACCTTATTTACAAATGGCCCATCAACTCCTCAGGCCGACACACGGCTCTTGCATCGGGGTGGAATGCCTGGGTCTCTGGGTCAGGTTACAGGGTCTGGGTGAAAAGGTTTCGAGGTGGCAAGGGCACCCAGGCAACGCCAACGGTCCTTCAGCAGCCCGATGGTGCGCTCCACAACGGTGCACGCCTGGCTGTGGTGCTGATTGTATGCGCTTTGCTCGGGTGTCTGCGGGTTCTGGAAAGGGATGAGGAGCCAGCATTATTGTGGATACCCACCGTTACCTAAAACATAACTGAATGTGTAAAGAGCGTTTTGGTTAGAAATGTAGGCTAGCTGGGTTACAAATGTCTTTACCAGGGCTAGCCCAAGCCTTTATGGGACCCTAAGGAAAATTTCATCCGGGGGCCCCATTCCAAAACTTACTCAGCATCAGATGCTCCATAAGCTTCATTTATTTGGACAAGTGAGGGGTAGGAGCTAAGGACATAGGCTTCCTGTAGGTAGTGTGCAAGTTCATTCATTCCTGGAACTTTACTGTTCACGGGGGGCCCTAGGCCATTGCATAGTTTGCTTATGCCTCGGGCCGGCCCTGGTCTTTACACACCTAAGAGCCAACCATCGCACACTGCTCCACCATCCAGCCTACGACCAAAGCTGCTTTGCCTCAATATTAACCCTATAAGATCTGGAATTTCATGGAATTTGCCTCAGTATTGGTCCATCATAAGAAATGTATTTTTTCCCCCAAATTTTGTTAAGGTTTTTGAGATATGAAATGCATCATATATGCTGCATCAGGCTTTAAAAGTTTGACCAGGCCAATTTCGTGACCATTGAAAAATGACTGTTAATGCATTTTAACTCAGAAAAAGTTGTCAGACAATTTCATTTGAGGATTGTCTTTAAATATTTAGTAAGATCCTGCCATTTTTTTTAGGCTGTCCTTGTTTTAGTGGGGCCATATTTTAAATTTCCCACAGCCTGGGTGGGTAATTTTTAAAAAATCTATGTAAAAAATAACTGATTGAATGCTTAACAACTTATTTATGAGTGTAATATAGATCATTAATTCATTTTTGATGTGGAATTTGAATATCTGGGTCCATTACTACAATTTGACCATTTCTCCATTCACTTCAATGCAATTTTTATGAGATCATAATTTCACCATTTTGCGTTACATTTTCAAGAATGCAAGTAAACCTGTTTCTTAACGTAATATCTTTCTCTTGAAGTAAAAAAATGGCAAAATGCATTACACATGGCTAACATCAGCTAAAACCGGATGCAGCTTATGTGTTGGATTAGTTTTAACACGATCTCTCTGCAACACGGTGTAAAAATATCAACCCATTCTTGATTAATTGCACAAAGTAAGTGTTCAAATTAAAGTATATACAATGATATTTCGGAAATTTGTACACAAACCCTTTGCAATTTGATGATATTTCTGCTCCAGTCACGGAAGAAGCTCCTATCCCTGTGCCGCCATCTTTAACCGAGCTGTGATGAACTTGTTGTTGACCGTTGCTCTCTTGTGGCGATTTCCGTGTATAGCAGGAACATGTGCAAATGCAGGCAACATGTTTTTGAGATCGTTTTTTTATGGCAGCGGGGAGAGGGCTTTGAAGTCAATGCAACATACAGTATATGCTGCAGTCGGTGCTATAGGGTTAACTACCATGTGACCACATTGGTGAGGACCATGTCTCCATCACATATAATTTGGCTATTGATTGAATGAAAGTGCTTTCGGTTAACGAAGTCATTTAAATTTTCACCCACCGTGTAAGGAAATTTGATGTTAATTGTTAACAACGCAATTACACCCCCTAACATATCTGGCAAAATGTGGCGGAAGGTTAGGTGGGATATTCTGGACCTGTCCACCAGTTCTGACTGAAAGGTGCCAGTGGCCAGGAAGCCGATGAAGCTGAGCACCTGCAGCGGGACTAGGATGGCGTGGTTCCGATGGGCTGGTCTCTGTAATTGTGGCTCCAACTCCGCTATGAGGCATAAAAGGACAGCTCGTGGCAATCTGAATCCACTCATCATCGTTGGCCAACAAGTCTGGTTGGCCTCTGAATACACGCTCTCTCCCAATTCTTCCGTTTGCGTTCTCCATTCCCATGGAGGGTGGGACCTTACTATGCAATTGAAATTTAATTTGGAGTTCCCTTAACCAATGGCTATCGCATTCGGTCTCCCCAGTCTCTCCAGTACTAACCAGGGGGCAGGATTTGGCTGGTTAGCTTCGCCGATTAGCAAGTCGCCATTTTCGCATTTCCTACATCCACTTCGCTCATGATGATTGGTGGGTACGCGAGTTTAGTGTTGGGCGCACAGACCTTTACAGGTCTGTGGTTGGGCACCTCCATGCATCCAATGCCCATCTTCCATATAGCTTTCTGGTCAACCGTAAGTCAGTCAGTAACGTGGCACGTAATTGGCTGAGTAAACTGTCGGCGGAAATAACTCCATTTTGGAAGCTAAACATTTTTTGGGCTGAATTCACTAGCTTAGCATTTCCCATTGAAATGGCTGGAGGCGGGACTTATTTACTCTCTCCAGTTCTTATACTACCTCCATGGTATTAACGGTACCATTTGATAGATCAAACTTTTCCCAAAGCCAATTGGAAGGAGAGCTACGACATCTTTGCCACTAACAAAACTGTGGAAGCATTCCTCTTGTTCTTGTATGAATTGTATGATGATCTATACAATTAAAAATATATATATATATATATAATATATTATAATAGTCTTGTGTGATACGCTCAGTGTTGAGACAACTTCGCGGATGGCTTCTAGTGTCTCTTCCTCCGTCGCCATATTTATTTCCACTCCTCAGATAAGTTCTGCATCACCACTCTCAACTGTTTGCTGATTGGCAGAACCGTGAACGAACCGAGCTAGGCGGGCTGGGCCAGACTACTGTACGGAGCCAAAATCTTTGGCCGGAAATGCGAAGGATGGCGTTGCCAGGGTACTTGCAAACTATTTCTTATTAAAAATCCCCCAACCCCGACATAGGGGGCAGCATTTGTGTACAGATTGAGGGCAGGAGAAGATTCCACAAAGTCTTTGTGAGAAAACAGAACAGGATCTAAGCCCAAAACGTAACCCCCGACCTAGTTCAGCGTCCATGGTCACTGAAATTTTTGACAGTTATGACAGTGACAGTGCGAATAACAAGAAAAGGTGACTTGTCAATGGTCAAAGGACTGATTGTGAAGCCCTTTTTAAGCTCTTTTTCCAACAAGACATCCACTATTTCTGGCTCTCGTTTTGCAGATAGCAGATTTGGAAAGGTGAAAGACACAGCAGGAAAATCATAAAAGCCAGCAAGGAACCCATGAATGACCCATTAATTAATTCACAAAACAGCCATTGGAATGATTGTGTAGTGCATGTCCCACCCCGGGAACATGGACAGGTGTTTATGGCTTTATTTTCTCTCTAATCGGGTTCGCCATGGCCACCCGGACTTTGGATGGGCGTCCCCGCAGTAGCTGCATATATGCAAATATGTACAATTATATATATGACAGTGATTCCCATTAAAGTTAAAAGAGTAGTAGTAGTAGTGCCTTTATTGTCCTCCATGGGGGAAATTTCCTCTACATAGTAAGTGGCACATTAGACATGAGGACAGTCAATACATACAAACATCCCTCCCCAACCCACCCCCTTCAACATTTACCCTAAGTCACAGTTTGTACCAAAACATGACAAAAATGTACATGGACACTGGACATAGACAGGCATTAAACCATCATCAATCATCAGTAGTCCCAGTCTATCCCAGTCTAGGAGCGGCAGGAGGGATGCCCGTTGTAGTCACCTGAGAAGACCTACGGCTCGGAGGAGCTTTGGATTGTACGGCGGTCGGCTTGGCTTTGGAGCAATGGGATAAGGACCCGCAGATGGAGCATGTTTAGACCTGGTAACCCATGAAGTGTCAGTTTTTTGGAGTGACGCAGAGCGGCTTGGTGTGCTTCCTTTTCTGAGTATGCTTTATCCTGGATGGTTGAGGTGGAGGAGCAGGCCCCGCATCGGCGGGGGAGACATCGCAAAGGAGAACACAATCGCAAAGGAGGGTTATGGGAGGTGCCGATCGGAGGCTGGATCTTGTAATACCAAAATCTTAGCCACGGGTCAATTGCCAAGGCTAGGCCTGTCTGGAGCTGCGACGAAAGGCGGCAGTGGCAGTGGCATCGGAGGAGGGACCCTTGCCTTGATCTTGCGACAGCTGGGTGTCAGTGATATCTTCTACCTGCCAGAACGAAGTACCCGGATGGCAGGTTATACGTATGGGATGAGAGGTGAGGGGAAAGCGGCAAGCTTCTTTACTAGCATGGTCTGGCCAGAACTAACGCTAAGACTTGATTTATTGTATGTGCAGTTTTTGAAAATCACAATGGGGGCCTGTGTGGTTTAAAAAAATATTCTGTTATTGTTACATTACTTTGAATGTTGAATACTTTGATAGTTAAATCTTATTTGTGAGTGTGTCTGTGTGTTGTTGTTGTATATTGTTATGTTGGTATTGTTGTATTTTATTATTTTGAAAACACAAAGTTAGGATTTCATACAATTATGGTTCATGTTTTCATACAATTATGGATTTATTTTGTGTCTTTTTGAAACACTCTAGTATTGCACACATTAATACATGTTTGTATTTTGTGTCCGTCCCTATGATGTCATCATGATGTAATCATGATTATTTGGCAGAAAACACACGTTAAAGTATGCACACATTCATGCACACACACACACACGCACGCACGCACGCACGCACGCACGCACGCACGCACACACACACACACACACACACACACACACACACACACACACACACACACACAAAGGTAAGAAAAGCTTGTTGAATAAGTCGTAATGGGGAAAAAAAAACTAATTAGGCCTAATGATCATGTCAATTAAAACATAAAAACACTAAACAAAAATCCCTTTCCACCATTTTTAATGGGAGGAATTTCATGAAGTACTTCATTTATTTTGATTCCTTTATTTATTTATTTATACAAAAGACATTACATGTGGAGTGTGTGTATTGCACGATGAGCCGTTATTAAGCTGCCTCTTAGAAATAATTAAACGGCTAGATTTAATCAAGACGAGTAATGCCCTGATAACTGGATAAGCAAGTTCCCCGTAAGTATGTGAGTTATTGTAACATCTGCGAAAGCTAGCGAGGGCCTTTAATCAGTCTTAAAAAATGTGTGTGTGTGTGTGTGTGTGTGTGTGTGTGTGTGTGTGTGTGTGTGTGTGTGTGTGTGTGTGTGTGTGTGTGTGTGTGTGTGTGTGTGTGTGTGCGTGTGTGTGTGCGCGTGCACGCGCGTGTGTGTTTACGTTGTATGACAGATGGCTACGTATGTGTATTTGTATGTGTGTGTCAGTGTGTGTTTTTACCATGTGTGTGTATATAGTGTCAGTCTCATATTACCTGTCACACATGTTTGGCCAATGTGTGTTGACACACAGTAGCACTCTAACACTGCCAGGCACATCACGCCACTGGCATGTCCTTCAGACACACACACACACACACACACACATACACACACACACACACACACACACACATACACACACACACACACACACACACACACACACACACACACACACACACACACACACACACACACACACACACACACACACACACACACACACACACACACACACACCATCAGACTTCAGGGGAAAAACATGTTCCTCCACTAGCAACTCCCCCTTCAACCCCACCCGCGCATCGCAACACGGCAGGTCCTCTTTTCTGATTGGCTGACAGAGAAGCCTGTTTTGCATGTTGGGATAGCAACAGCCCAAACAGTGGTGTTTGCCATTGATGTTGCGAGTGCTATGCTCCACACTGTGTGTGTCTGTGTCTGTGTCTGTGTCTGTGTGTTGTTATGTTTCTCTTTCAAAGACGTTCTCCCTCTCTTTCTTACACAAGCACACACCTACAGTACCATACCCCCCCCCTCTCTCTTTCTTATACACGCACGCACGCACGCACAGACACAAACACACACACACACACACACAAACACACACCTGCAGTACCTTACCCCACCCTACACCAACTCACCAAATTCAAGTCTAGACATGCTCCCCAATGACATGCAGATGTGATGTGACAAAAAACGGGGGTCAATTGGGAAATGGGAAATAAGGGGGGTATTATAATGAACTTATAACATACATACAATGCCGGGACACAGCTTGTGCAATTAAGGATGACAAGGAGAATGACAGTCAGGGAAGCCAACAGGGGGGGTCAAAGTTAGGTCAGTTGTCCCAGGCCCAGAGAGAAAGGGGGCCCAAAATACAGTTTTCATTGCATTATGCATTATGGATGGGGGGCCCGTCAGATGACTTTGTCCTGGGCCTTGCGAAGGCTGTCAGCGGCCCTGATCCCAATCAGGATGTCCCGTTCATTAGCAGCCCCACATCTGTTACGGAGTCAGTGGTGATAAGCGGACGAGGGTGGAGTGCACAAACGTTTATCCCATGACAGCATTTTATGATTCTTAGCAGGGATGACTCTGTTGTTAAACATTTCTTACTGTAAGTGTTTGCTAAAGCACCTAGATTGAATTATTCACAGTAAATTTCATTTAACAACCAGAGAGTAATTCTGACACTATGAGAGTGTTCAGTTCAACTCATGAACCAAATTCAATGTTTTTGGCATCGGAGTTTTGATGGAAATGGTGTTTCATTGCAATTCAAGCATTTTTGTTAGATGCCACTTTGAATATTTTCTGTTTATGTATGTGTGTGTGTGTGTGTGTGTGTGTGTGTGTGTGTGTGTGTGTGTGTGTGTGTGTGTGTGTGTGTGTGTGTGTGTGTGTGTGT
>NC_085861.1:53497830-53500330 GCF_034702125.1 Engraulis encrasicolus | reverse complement strand
TGTGTGTGTGTGTGTGTGTGTGTGTGTGTGTGTGTGTGTGTGTGTGTGTGTGTGTGTGTGTGTGTGTGTGTGTGTGTGTGTGTGTGTGTGTGTGTGTGTGTGTGTGTGTGTGTGTTTTAATACTACATTATTCATTGGTTCATTCGTTCCTGACATGAATGTGCTTCTTTTCGTTTTTTCTCCATCTCTATTCAGTCTTTCTTTCGTTCTCCTCTTTCCTGCTGTCCTTCTTAAGTGTCCCAACGTTGTGTCCTTGTCTTTTTAAGTGTCCCAACGTTGTGTCCTTGTCTTTTCAAGTGTCCCAACGTTGTGTCCTTGTCTTTTCAAGTGTCCCAACGTTGTGTCCTTGTCTTTTTAAGTGTCCCAACAGTGGTAGATTATTAGCATGGTTTGGACATTGGGAAATTAAGAAATTGAACTGTTGAGTCCTTGTGTAAAGGAAATACATGAAATGCCAACAGATCAGAAAAAAAGGTCAAAGCATGTACATTCCCATGCAGAGATCAGATAAACACAATAGGCATTGAGAACTGGTATTTCTACAGTATGCAGGCTACAGTACGTAGGCTGCAGTATGTACGGTATGAAATATAATCTGATTCAATCTGATTGAATTTATATTGTACTGTAGTATGTCTGCCCTGGTGAGTCAAGCCAAAGTAATGGGATGCATTATAGCATGTGACAGACCAGTAGAGGCCTAATCATGCAGAAAGGAGATTTTTTATGGTGTTTCCTCATCAGTGCAGCCGGGTTACTGACACACTCTCTCTCTCTCTCTCTCTCTCTCTCTCTCTCTCTCTCTCTCTCTCTCTCTCTCTCTCTCTCTCTCTCTCTCTCTCTCTCTCTCTCTCTCTCTCTCTCTCTGTGCGTGCGTGTGTGTGTGTGTTCGCGCACTGGTGTGTTGCATGCATATGTGTCCACTAGTGTACCTCTGCCAACTCGCTATGTTATGAGGATCAGGCAGGTGATGTAACAGGAGCCTAATACACCTTTCAGCACCATGACTGACTGCACTCTGGAGTGGGGAGTAGATGGAGAGAAGGCTCATTAACCACTGCCAGTCAGACAGGAGAGAAGAGTAGAGTAGCAGAGTAGCACCTTTATCATGACAACCACACATGGGCAGAGTACTGAGAAGCTCCTCGTGATGAGAACCATGCATATATAGAGTGGTAATAGTTTGGTAATAATTGTGTATTTGTAATATTTCCTCATTTTGTTTACTATTGGTATCGTGTTAGTTCTGCTGTCATTTCTTACATTACATTGTATTTGGAAGATGTTTTTTTAATCAAAGCGACAATCGATTACAAACAATTTATGAATGCAAACCAGGACAGTCAGGGTGTGATTAGTACATGCAAAGCTCAGAACTAGCTTCCTACAATCATGACTGACTGGATCAATTTCAGCTGAATTATCTAAAAAAAAAGTAAAGATCTAAAAATAAACATGAACAATGCCATAAACAATGTACACACACTGTGTGCATATCCACAGTAAGAAAACACGGTAACACTTTATTTTAGGGATACATCTATTAGCACTAATACACACAATGTGCCTGTATAAGTAACTTGTAAGGCATGTACAAAGCAAAATCAAACATTTGTTAGGCATGTATTCGCAAATGTCTTGTTCATGCACAATAAGGGATTTATTACCAATTTAACCTTCGTAAGGACCTAGTAGGCCTTAGTGTTTGCTTAGTACATGCCTTACAAGTTACTTATGCAGGCATTAACATTGTATGTATTGGTGCTAATAGATGTATCCCTAAAATAAAGTGTTACCGAAAACACAAAATAGTGCATTAATCTAAGCTACAGTAAATGTATTGAGATGATTGAATGTGTGTGCCTAACATTCCTTTATAGCCTACCTATACTGCTCTGAACCGGTTAACTTCAGTTATGTTGAGATATGAAAGTCTTTTTTTCCTAATGCCTCTACACATCCAAGGGAATAAATGTAGACTAGCGGAAGTACATTGGCAGCACTAGGTGGAGGGAGGGAGCAGAGGTGGGTGGCCGAGACTGTAGAAGCAAACAAGGGGAACTCACACATGCCAATAATGCCAATGCAATACTAGGCCTACTTTATAGATTTAAAGGGACACTGTGCAGGAAATGGTCAAAAAAGGTACTACAACTATGCTGCTCATTGAAACTGGGCTGCCTATTGCCAAATTTGATCCTTACATGAAAGTTTACTGAGTAATAAACAAATATTTTCTAGTATGGTCCAAGTACAGTCATTTTTGCAGCTAAAAATGGCTATTTCTGGAAATTCAAAATGGCGGACCATGGAGAAGATCCCCCTTTTCATGTAGGCCTATGAAAAGTGCAATTTTTCCAGTCATAATGAATACTTAGAATTTGATGGTGGAGGTAAGTATTCATGACAAAGGTAACATTAGTGAATGGGTAGCATGAATTCTGGAAATAAACAATTACAAATCTCACACAGTGTCTCTTTAACTGTTGATGTATCTGTC
>NC_085861.1:53455330-53480330 GCF_034702125.1 Engraulis encrasicolus | reverse complement strand
GACTAGTGTTAGTCTTTCAAACTTTAAAAACATAGTTCTCCTTGTGTCATAATAGCTGTCATTGTGATTGAGACAGACAGCCAGCGTGGCGCTATGGATGAAGTCACACGGCGAATGACATCCCGGACCCGATCTCATTTCCATCGGCAAACTGGCTCCCTCTGGTCACAGGCTATTACACTTGCAAACAGCAGGCTTGCATCAGACGGCGGAAGGGGCTGCCCATTGATAAATTTAGCCTCAGTTACCATAGAGACAGGCGCTGCAGCTATCTCTCCCGGTGATCAAATGATTGCCTCAGCTCACAAGGCATTGCATGCTGTTTCTCTTTTAACAGTAGTGGGTCCTGATGCCGATTTTAGTCCAAATGAGTTCTCGTTTCCCTCAGAGATAGGCTGTAGCCTATACCTCTTGATTTGGTATTGTGGTGAAAAATAATAAAGCACATTTGTAGAAATGTATGCTAATAAATAGCAAATAACACAATCTAAACACGTGGAGGGAAGTGTGGTGTAATGTTTAGGGAATTGGACTATTGTGTGGACAGTATATCACAGGGTTGCAAGTTCAATATCCACCCTTACCCATCCCTTCCTCTCTCCATGGCTGAAGTGCCGTTGAACAAGGCAGGTAATCCCACACTATGACTGTAACCAATACCCTGTAATATCTATTTGTAAGTCGCTTTGATTAACAACGTCTGCTAAGTATAAGGAAATGTGGCTTATTAGAATAGACTGGAATGGATGCATAAATGGCATGAGAAATAAAGCAATTTGAATAGGGGTATAAAGTAAGTCAATTACAAATGACAAATTCCGATTAGCTGCTGTTGCTGTTATGTATTTCTGTAGCATTCTCTGATCAAGGACGTGTGACCATTCAATTTCAATGTGATAAAAATACACACATCTACTGGTAAGTCTTTATGTGAAGGTGTTTATAATTAAGTAAGGGAAAAGGTGTTTAAAAACACAATATGGCGCATATCATTAATTAATATAAATGACTTAATTACTGTATGTGCTACAGCATAACCGCATCTCCATCCAGAGCTTGTCTATTGCTGAATGAAAATGAAGAACAGTCTTATCCCAAGTCATATTTCATTTGCCTTCTTATTCATGAAAGCGAAAGAAAGCCCAACTGGGAAACTCCAACTCCCATTATAATTGTGAGACAGCACTCCACAGCACACAACTGAAGACTGTACACCGCATACAACAAAATTGCATTTATGCCTCACCCGTGCAAGGGGGTGCCCGAAAGGGAGCAATGCAGCAGGAGAGTACCAGGCTCAGGGTACCTCAGTCATGGAGCAGGATGGGGGAGGGCACTGGTCAATTACTCTCCTGCACCAACCTGGTGGGTCGGGTGTCAAAGCGGCAACCTTTGGGCTATATGACAGGCATCCTGCAACCAGGTGTCAATCTTCGCTTAGCATCATTTGCTCAAATAAAAGCACACAAAAGGAAACATACAAGCTCCCTATTATGTTAACCTTGAATCCATTTATGTTCTTATTTTATAACTGCTATAAGCTGCTAAGGACTCCCCGCAAAAGAAGATTGGCGACGTCGCGTTCGTTTGCTATGCGCCCAAGAGATGGAATGCCCTCCCCATCGAGATCCGATCAGCCAGCTCCGTCGACTCCTTCAAGAAGCAGCTGAAGACCCACCTTTTCACCCTTGCCCACTCCTAGCTGCCAAGGCGTCACAGTGTCCCAGCTGCCGCAGCGTCCTTACTGTTCACAACCAGCCCTGGCAGGGGGCTCCCCTAGGTGGCCGCTGGTCTCTGCCTGAGGTTTCTTCCTGGCTATAGGGTTTTTTTTCTCAGACCTCATTGAGCTTTTTCCCCCTACAAACTATGAATCAAGTGAAAGGGAGTTTTTCCAGTAACACTTTACTATAAGGTTACGTGAGTAATGACGGAATAATGTCTGAAGTAATGATTGATTAATAGTGAATAAACATATGATTCATGTATGCAGTAATGTCTACTCCATTAGTAGTCATGAATTACTCATGGTTGTTGTAATAATGATTCACTATGAAGTAAATGTGGTACATCAAGAGTTAATTAAGAGTGTGAGTTCCAAATGTTAGTAAATCATGTGTTAACATTGCTGAAAAAGATCATACCATATCTTTCCGATCATATATGAATCAGACCTTAATTAACGCTGCATGAGTAATAATGGAATGATATGGTCAGTAATTCCGATTCATGGTCTGTATTTATTTTTCTTATATTTTTATTATATTTTATTTTATATTTAGTATTATATTTTTTTATTATGGTGAAATATTTTTTGCAGTTTTCAGTAAATGTGGTTCATCGTTGATTAATTAATTGCAGGATTTTACTAATCCAGTATTACCACTGCGGAAAAAAGGCATGCCATATCGATCCAGTGACAGTCATACCTGAATCAGACCGTGGAAGGAGTGAGAGGAAGGTGAACTCGGAGAGAAATTGTGTGATCCTCCAGATCAGTGTCTGCTGGTTGTAGTGGCTTATGTGTGAGATGTGTCTCACGTTTGGATGCAAACAGCCATCTCTGGAGACCTTTGTATATGATATGATATAATAGGAATTACTGACCATATCATTCCATTATTACTCATGCGCCTTTAACTAAGGTCTGATTCATATATTCATATACATATCTCTCTCTCTCTATCTCTCTCTAGGGTAGAGAGAGCGCAGCGCAGAACTACACATACAGTATACCCAAATCTAACGTTATTGTCACCAATGACGAAAATTAGGGGTAAGATCCCCATCTAGGCCCCCCAAATACCTTTGAATCTGTCCTGATCTTCACTGATACTCTGCAGATGTGCACCGCACAGAGCCAACAACTGATTGGCTCTGACAGACCCTTAATGAATGCAGAAACTGACACACAACTCAAATTTGTTTTAGATCTTCAGCAACTATTTTGGAATCACTCCATCAGCTTTCGGCACTGTTTGGAAGCCATTTTTATTATTACATTAATAACTGTGCTGTGTTTGGGGATGCTGGTGATAGAAATCATATTTTTTTGCCGTTGAGAAATTGCAATTCTACAATGAAAGACTCTAGACTAAATGAACTTTAAGATATTTATTGAAACATTTATTAAGTGATTCTCTTTGGCGGAGGGCCCCGCCTGCTTCGAATAATTCAGATGAAGAGGGCGCATATCCTGCCAATGGATAAGGCAGGGGGCAAGAGCCTACCCCCCTTCACAGGACGGGGACCAACTGGTGACGGTGGCTGGAGGTAGTGGCATCCACAGCAGAGTACCGAGTGGACTATAGACTATAGGACCATGATGATTAGAGCAGACGCTCTCAGCATCCTCATGGTGGCAAGGCTGAAGAGAAGATGCCAAACTGCGTCAAAAGCAGGGACCCGTTGCAGAGCCTCCTCATGGGGGGAGGACCGGACAGTGATGGAGGCTGAAGGGGAGGCAGTGGGAGCATCGACACCAGCGTACTCTAATCAGCGGAAGAATAGAGATAGACAGGAGGTTTATAAATGAGCGGGCAGGCAACCTATTGGCTCTAGGTAAATGAATGAGAAGGCAAGGGATAGGGTGTGCCCAAGAACCAGGGCAGTGATTGGTTGGTTAATGCAAGTGAATAATTGAGCTAAATACCGTCTCATCTTCCTGGTAGAACTTAACGCCTTACAGCTTACCCTGATTAGACTTCCACATGCCTCATCACAATGATACCAGAGTGAGCTCCAGAAATAATGATTGGACATGCAAATGCAAAGGTCTCTGCCCATACCCCTCTGAGTTTGACTTGAGAGGGTCCTCCTGTAGAATGAGCTTTTGAATAAGAGGTCAGTCTAGTCAGAGGCTGAGGTCAAAGATTATTGAAGTGATGTGGTACTCATGTGGTACCTTGCACATCAATATTGGATGCTATGCAGGGCTAACGTTCTCGAAACCTTCGTTGCTAACTAATGTAGCAACTAACGACCCAGCTGCGACAAAACTGTTTCTGGAACACTTCGTTCGGACTTACAAAGTACCAATGTTTACAAGTAATGTAGTTAGTCGTTCGTCCGATGTTGGTGCGAACGACGCAGGTGTTCCTGCAAAACGAAGTAGGGGCTGTTCGTTAGTACTACTGTCGGAATTGGAACGACTAGCATGGTTAGCTAGTTCACCTTTGTTTTGGGAAGCACGTCACTCTTGCTCGTGGTTTGGGGCGGGTTCAGGCAGAGTTCAAGCAACATCGATCGATTACTGCCACCAAGTGCACAAGCCTCCGACCCATACTACACCAAATGTCTAGTCATGTTACGAACAGGGCTGAAAAAAAACCCCACCAACACAATATTCAAATAGGGGATAAAAATATTGTCCAAATATAGTAGGAAATTATATGTTCCACTATCGTGCTTCACGAGCTCCGATCAATCAAAGCTGCGCCAAAAAAAGAACCGTTTGATTACCATCGGGATTTGAACCCACACCAAAAGCAGCATCTCACATGAATGCAGATTATTTAATTGCTCACATAGGCCTATCTCCACACATAACAAAGCCAATAGCACATTTTGATTAAACTCCAACAAGCATAGGCTACATGGAAATACATGTAGCCTATAAGTTGCCATTGCGAAATGCGCTGTTCACTGTTATTTTTAAAAGGCACCAGTGTGCGGTGATCCTTCTTGTAGGCCTATTCCTTGCATTGTAGGCTATGCCTTAGTCCACAAGAACTCCAAACTACATCGTAGGCTACAACAAGTTCAAAAATGGACACTATGCAACTGCCCTAGTATGTTGAAATAGTGCGTAATGGAAAGGCACTCGGAAAGGCGGGCGTGATGACAAGAATAGGACACTTCTTCGCGTTACTAGGTCTTATGTCATAGCATTCATATTCTTCGTTTCATTTCAATTCTACTATTGTAATACAAGTCTGTCACAAGCAGCCGGCCAATAGGCTACTGTTAAAGCAAATGTTGTTTCAGCAGTGAGCACACTCCAAATAGCGCCATGGCCCATGGCGCACGAAGTGCAGTGCAGTCAGGGGGATCAGAAAACAACACAGCGCATCCTGTCATTCTTTCTCTATCTGTGTGAATTGGGCCATAATACAGGTGAAAAGCAATTTGACTTGGCCTTAATGTGACTGCGTGCGTGGCTGCGAGGCAAAGACTCTCTGATGCCAGAGCTCCACAAGCGCGCCCAACAGCACGCGTGGATCGGCCACTTTACGCACACACACAGAGGTTGGATAAACAGTTGCGCAGAGGAATAGGCACCTGCGCTTAATGTAGGCCTATCTTACTGAGGGAATCGAAATCTTGTCACACTGGAAATGCCTTCGCGCTTACCATTCACCGCCCATTGCTCTTCATTGATGGTGATGTGTAGACCGACATTTGGTTACTGCATTTAATGGGGTGGATTTTGGGGATATGATTGTGTTAACAGGTCTTTTCCGACGTTGAAGGACTTTGAATGTGCCATGTTTACAGACATTAACGGGCCCTTCCATAGGTCCCTTCCTGCGCGTCTTTATGTAGGCCTACAACGGCAATAATGGCAGTTCCACCCGCTTACGTTGCGCGTAAAGACTGCGTGCAGACTGGAAAATTAAATAAACATTCTGATATGTTTTATTAATTCTCAAGCGTAATTTCAGTTATCATTTCAAGCAGCATTTAACTGCAAGCTGCCTGGCCATAACCTGTTGAAAGTGTTGCGTTGCCCATGAGCGTGAGAATGACTTCGCTTGCCGTTCTGGAAAAAAGATGTGATGGGTGGTTATTATATAGGCCTATATTCACCGGGGCTTGAACTCACGCCTCCGATAAGGAAACGGCAAACGTGTATGGAATTCCGACAGTCTAACCACTCACCCACCAACCGTGTTTCCATATTAGTGGTAGGCTATAGCATACAATATTAAACATTAGCCTATATGCAAAACCTAGGCCTAAGTAAAAATAATAAATGGTGGATTGTAATGTCGCATTTGGTAACTGCAGTTGAAGAGGGGTGAAGTCGGGGACATGATTGTGTTGACAAAGATTTGTGGACTTTGATAGATGTATAGCCTGAATGTGACAGGCACTGTGTGGTACAGCGTCACTGCTTTGCGACAAATGCACCCGAGCTGAGGCGAGACACTCCGAGCATTTCCGAAAACTTCATCGTGCGTCTGAACTTACTTGGTTGGAATTTCATCGCACTTACTTCGTACCTACATCGGACCACGTTGGTCTGAGGGTTTCGAGAAATCGTCGTTGTTGGTTAGTTGTTGTGTCGCACTTCGTTCGGACTTACTTGGTCCGAAGGCTAATTTTGGTCGGATTCGAGAAATCCACCCCAGGCCTGCTGCATGATATGTGTAAATGTGTTTTGTGTGGACTTGTATGATGTGCATTTTGTGTACTGTGTGCTGCACACCAAAATTTCCATCAAGTTCAATTGTGTATGAATAAAGCATAATATAGCAAATAAAGAGAAAGACTTACCCTGAAATGGAATTATGACCTAAGTGGTCAAGAAATATATATATAGATTACAAATCGAGATGTGGCAAGACTTTGTACAAAGTACTTGTGACCCTTGAATTTGACACATTGGAACCTTCAGCCAAAATGATCCCCATTGCAATGGAGATGAAGAGAATAAAGCCCACCTCATTTCAGAAAATTGCTCATATATAGTTAACCCCTGGATAAACATGACGATACTTAAGATTTTTCTCTATGTGTTTGGATTGCCTAGATTAACATTATAGCTATATTACAGTTTTTCTCAATTGGTTTTGTACATTTCTCACAACAGAATAATGATTCTCAAAAGTCTTTGTTCAATTATGACTTCCTGGTGTTATCTGTGCACATGGTCAAATCAGTTTCTCATTGTTTTCGGCATATAGCAAATGCTCTCGTCCACCATGCCATGGCTGTGTACAATTCTCAGTGATTTCGTAGGCCTACATTATCAATTGCTTTTGTCATATCACTCAAAAAGCTTTGTCACTGAATGCATGAAACTATCTCAATCTTATCTGATCAATGTAATATAAAGCCAAATTTACAACATTTCCCATCCAATCTAAACAACATTTAGCTTCAGAAAAGATCCTCAAGAGTGTACTATTCAATTGACAACATGAGAAATTGATTTTACCAGCTTGTCCATACACTATGACACAATGACTAACCATTCTGCTGGCGCTGATACGTTCATTGACACAAAAACTTGATTTTGAAAGACAAATAAGGCTTTGAGCAAGAGACTCGGTTTTGCAGGTTATCCACGGTGTTTTGCCATTTGTTAAAGCTGTTTTGAGAATGAATATTATGTTTTGCAAATTGCGAGAGAGATTCGAGAAATGTACAAAACCAATTGAGAAATACTGTAAGTGTAGCAATGAAAGTCTATGCAACCAAATAAAACATCACCAAATGTGCTTATGAATCTCTTTAAAATTAAGGTAAAAATCACCAGAGAGCAAAATGGCTATTTACTGTAATTCTGTCCAGTGATCACTTGTGGCTTGATGCTAATGGTTTAATCCACTTCCAGTGATTATGCCGAGCTATGCTAATAATTCTAATGAAGTACTGAACACACTGAGAAGGAAATTATATGCACATTCCTGTTTAATACATGGGAATACTGCAAATGTATGAAAATCAAAAAAGGTGGACTGTTCCTTTTACATTCACATCTTATGGGATATCAATCATTTTGGGTCATAATATGATTATGAGTTACTATGTGGAAATAAATTAAGGATTAGAATGGTGTCTGCTTCAGGCCAGGAATTTTTAGACACTCAGTGTTATGGTCCCTCTGAATATGACAGTAAATGTATTCCACAGTTACTGTGTGTATGCGTGCGCGTGTCTGTGTACGTGTGTGTGTGTGTGTGTGTGTGCGTGCGCGTGTGTTTGTGTGCGTGCGTATGTTTCTATATCTATCACATGTATTCATGGTGTTTGCATGCTTCTCAACCATATGTACTCTCGTGTAAGTGCATTTCACACATAACTGAAAATCTGTTTACTCGTATGTGTGGAATGCCATCGAGGGGAGTGAGGGAGGAGAGGAGGAGATGGAGGAGGAAGAGTAGGCAGAAGAGGAGTAGGAGGAGGAGAGCTCTGAGCCACAGGGAGAGAGGGGGGGTGTCACTGAGCAAGTGAGAGAGGCAAAGAGCGGGGGGCGAAAGCACGAGTGAGAGTGCGATATCTCTCCCGGAGATCTCAGTCTAGACGCCTGTGTCGAAGGCAGCTCATTTGAATTTTAAATGCGATCTGGCGGGTGGGATGAAGCCAGATGTCTGTGTGTGTTATGGCAGGGAGTGAGGGAGCAGGAGGGAAAGAGAGAGAGGCACACTGATACACAGTTATAAATAAATAGAGAGACAGATGAAGGCAGACAGCAGAGTTATTGAGTGAGAAGAAGAAATAGACAGGCGAGGCAGATAGACAGGCGAGCAGGCAGACAGGTAGGTAGACAGACTGACAAAGAGACATCAGAAACACAGAAACAGACAAACTTACAGACAACAGTTGTGTGTGAAGGACCAAGATGCAGACAGACAGATGGACTGACCGATAGACAGATGGGACGAGAGGTAGACAGAAGGACAGAATGAAAGGATGACCGAATAGGGTGCAGATCTGGTAGAAAGGACTGGAGTTGAATGGAAGACGACAGGCAGAGAGATAGAAGAGCAGACAGACAAACAGACAGACAAATAGGCCAGCAGGCAGTCAGGCAGACAGACATACAGACAGGCATGCAGACAGACAGACAGATGTCTGACTCCCTTCAGCCTCCTGACTGCCCCGCCCTGGGTCTGGTCAGGCCAGGAGCAATTCAAATATTGTTTCTGAGCTCCAGAAAAACCAGGAACTTTGTCGGGAAGAAAACAACCAGTAGCAAACCTAGGGATGCGGGTCAACCATGCCGTTTGGGAAATGTTAATTGTTATTCTCTTGGTCAGACCCAGTCTCGAAGATATTTGAAAGTCGATTATAATCAGGCTACCGTTCACCTTCCCTAAACACACCACCCATCTTGCTTCGCTATTCCATTCAACACATGACCTCCTCCACTGCACTCCTTGTCTCTTTTCCCCTCCCTCTGCCTCCCTGAAGCACATCACCCCAACACCATGCCCCAAAACATGTCACCTTCTCCACTCACTTCCCCTCCTTGCCCACCCTCCAAACCCCCCCTATTCACCCCACCCTCGAGCTCCACAGATTCCAAAATGTGTTACTCCCTTCCAGCTCACTCCTCATCATCACCTCTCCCCGAGCCTCCCCTCACTTCCCTGCCCCATAGACCCCTCTTGCACACCCACAACACACTTCAAAAACACACCTCAAAAACGAATTCAAAAACATGAACACACACTTACACACACACACATACACATGCAGACACCCACACGCACACACACGCACACACACACAACCCATACACCACTTTAACATGAAAGCATGAGTAAATCTTGAGCCTTAGCCCCTGACACCTCATCTCTGCACGCTGCTGTGAAGAACTGAAAGAAAAACCCAAAGAACTGCATAAAACTAAATAATCATTGAATAATTGAACAATGAAAGAAGTCTGATCTATTCCCTGGCAACACAGAAAAGCTTTCAACTGAAATATTTTTGTTTTTATTCTCATCCCTTCTGGGCAGCTCCATATCCCTGTACAGTTGCACTAACAACTAATTTGTGTGTGTGTGCGTGTGTGTGTGTATAGCTGCATTCATATCTTGTTTTGCCTTGTTACCAGCTCTTCCGATCAGCTGATGCAACCGTGGGGAGTGGCCTAATGAGATGCACCTGTGCCTCCAATCAAGACCTGCCTAAGAAGTTGTTTACACGTATATGGATCACACATTGGTTTTGGCCTTCAGTTTACACGTAGATCTGCATATGAAAAATCTGGCTTTAAAAATATCTTATACAGGGGGCTAAAATGCACCCGTTACGTTGGTGTTTTTATCTGTATCCACATGTTACATTTACACATTGTGCATTTTTGCAACTACTGGCTGTTACCTTTTCGTTTTGTGTGATGATGTTGGACTTTCTTTGTGTTAGTGTAACTTCCTTGTTATTTGTAGGCTACATGTTAAAATAAAATCCCACAGGTTGGATTGGCTTTTAAAGTGATACTGTCCCATTTTTGGAAATAAGCTTATTGTACACCTCCCCTTGAGTTAAATAACAGTGTACCTTCTTGTGTACCTTCAGCCGTTCTCTGGGTATGGAAGTGCAAATTTTACCTCCAAGCTAGCAGTTAACATTGAGTCCTATGAGACCAGCTGGTGGCTAACTGGTCTCATAGGACTCAATGTTAACTGCTAGCTTGGAGGTACAATTTGCACTGCCATACCCAGAGAATGGTTGAAAGTAAAAACCCTTTTATTTAACTCAAGGGGAGGTGTAAAATAAGCTTATTTCCAAAATTGGGGTTTAAGGTTAAGGTTGGTTTATTGTTCGCCCCAGATGGTCCATGTGTTGGGGCATGAGAGAGAGAGACAGAGAGAGACAAAGAGCGAGAGACAGAAAGAGAAAGAGAGACAGAGAGAGAGACAGAAACAGAGACAGAGAGACAGATGAGATGGTGTGTGTGTGTGTGTATGCAGGCACACGTGCATGTACATGTTGTTTGTCTGTCTATGTGTGTAAGTCAATGTTTGCATGCGTACAAGCATATAAAACTCCCAATATGATAGTTGTATAACTGCACTTTGATATAGGCTATATAGCAAAGAAATTGTGCAGAGAAAGTCCTTGGTAGTTCAGCGAGCGTGTTATGGCGAGACTCTTGAGCGTCCTCAATCGACCTGCAAGAAACACATCCAATTAAAAGGCAGCTTCATCACCCACATTCTACATGCATGCCTGTCACCACCTCTCTCACGCACCATTTATCTACTTGAGAGCTGAGCTGAACAAGTGCTAAGTTCACACGCGCTTCTGTGTGCCGACTCACACCCGTATGCTCGCTTGGAGAGTGTTTTTATCTCTCACATTCCGTATGCTCCATTTCTGTCTCTTCCTGTTTCTTTCGCTCTGTGTCTGTCTGTCGGTCTCTCTGTCTCTGTTCCTCCCTTCTATAGCTCTCTCTCTCTCTCTCTCTCTCTCTCTCTCTCTCACACACACACACACACACACACACACACACACACACACACACACACACACACACACACACACACACACACACACACACACACACACACACACACACACACACACACACACACTCTTCAACCCTTCGCCCCCTCTCAGTTCCCTCATCTTAAGTCATTATTAAAGGGTCTGAATACATTTAAGTTTTTCTGGAGGGGCAGTGGGGGGCATTTTTATAAAAGATGTAAGTACAGAATTGAGGCCAATCTCAGCACTTACTTTAAAAAGTGAAGTATTTCTTTCTCAAATCAAATCTTAGCTTTGGCCTCATGTCACACAGTGCGGGGTTACACTCGGGACGATTGCCGAAAAGTACAGCATGTTAAAGTAATAGCCTACTAATTCATAATACTGGTCCAACAGTTTGTACCTCCGTATGTAGTTTGTTTGAGAACCCTCAATGAAATTCTGGATCTTTGACTTAAAGAGCACAGCCATCTGTGAGAAATAAAAACCTGCACTAGTTTGAGTTTCAAGATCTCCTCCTTTATCCCCCACACTACTGACCAGGTCTACCTGCCTGGCAGATACAAGTTCTGGTTCCTGCTGCAACGACAGGCTCTACTGTATCCAATAACACAAGGCCCGGGCTGATGATTGGACCTACTCCAAAGACTGTTTAAAATTAAAGGATAACTTCTGCCAATTTCAATGCTGTTGTATTGCTCACGCTACCCTTGACTTGTCAGTACCCGGTGATGCTGCATTTTTTGACTCAGCGCTTTCCAAGATCTGAGCCATTCTAATGGGGGCAGACTTTGTTTACACTTTCCTAACATAGGCCTATTCCAATTATCCCAAAAGGCATTGCTGTTTGCTAGTTGTCTACTGATGTTGCATAACCTTTTGGATATTATTGGGAATAAATGAAGATTAAAAAAAAAATGTAAACATACTCCTGCCCCCATTACAATGACCAGGATCTCGGAAAAGGCTGAAGAAAAAAAAAGTCTCAGGTATTAGGAACCAGGGTAGTGTGAGCATTACAACTGCATGTCGAAATTAGCAGAAGTTATCCTTTAAATCCTTAAAACTAAGCCTTCTGGTTTAAATGATAGAATGTTGACTTGAGGAACACCCACAGCTAACTAGTGAATTACAGGACATATTGATCATCCACACTTGGGTGCTGGTTACACATAGCGTATGTGAATATTTTTAAATGCATGTATTTTTTATCCATTTAGGTATAAGCACGGCATGTGGATAAAAATAAACTCCATTGTGACAGGTGTGTTTTAGCCTTCTTAACCCTGTATTTTTTAAAACCGGAGTTTTTACTGTAAATGTGCTGGATGTGTTTCTAAACTGGAGGCAAAAACCAATGCATCTTCGATAATATCCATATATGTGTATATATATACTACACGTGTAAACAGCTTCTTAGACGGAACATGCTGAGCCCTGGCCCTTACTGGCCATCTTACTAGGGGAGAGCTGAGGAGTGTGAGGTGGCTTTAGCTGAGATCTCCCCAGCTTCCTGTTTCATCAGCAGCTGGAACACAAACACACACATCTGCACACATACACACACGCCTGTGCGCGCACGGACGCATGCACACAGGCACGAACACAAGCATACACGCATGCACACGCATACATACACACAGACAAACAGGGAGGGAGGGAAAGAAAGAAAGAAAGAAAGAAAGAAAGAAAGAAAGAAAGAAAGAAAGAAAGAAAGAAAGAAAGAAAGAAAGAAAGAAAGAAAGAAAGAAAGAAAGAAAGAAAGAAAGAAAGAGAGAGAAAGAAAGAAAGAGTGCATACCCACACAACCAAGATTCTATTCTTTTTACACACACACACACACACACACACACACACACACACACACACACACACACACACACACACACACACACACACACACACACACACACACAGAGAGATGCACACACACACATATGCCACCCTTCACTATCCAAAGCCTCTATTCAGTTCAGACTCCATTAAGCTGGTCTTTCTGTGGAGCTGGAGATAAAAAGCTCACACAGCAGACTGACTCTCTCTCTCTCTCTCTCTCTCTCTCTCTCTCTCTCTCTCTCTCTCTCTCTCTCTCTCTCTCTCTCTGAGTGTGTGTGCATGTGTGCTGACGTGTGTGTGTGTATGTGTCATCCCAAGTAGTCTCCAGGCTGTGTATGTGATTTCTGTTGAGTCTTACAAAACGTAATCTGCGTCGGGTTAAAAATCTGGACCGGCAAAGCCATTTTCTGAGCTTTGGCTCTGCCGCTCTGCTCCACCAGGTGAGTGTGGGTGGCAATCCAGCTCAGCTTTCCATGAGCAATGAAGCTTAAAAGCCTGGGAGAGCTTTAGACCATAAATGGACACTCGCTCTTTTATCAGATCGGACGTCCAAAATCCAAAATGAGTTTGATTTTTAAAACCGCATGCACAAAGCTGGTGGTAAAAACTGACACAATGGCCTAATGCTGTACGCCGAAAGAGCCTGTTCTACACTGTCTAGACTGAAGTTGGCTGACGACTCAAAACATTGTCAATCTTTTTTTTTTAATGTTCCGACTCCTGTGCGCAGCTGAGCCCGGCTTCCATAAGGTGTTACCAGAGACTGTCTGTATATGAGGAGACGGAACATTTCAGAAAGCGCCTATAGGAATGAACAGGGGCAATTTCTTATGCCAATATGGCATGTCCTTGCACATTTTGCACCTGTCCGGCAACAAGAGCCAATTGCTTGCAGAGCTGCGTTGTTGTTTATCCAATCATGTCATCGTCTTGACGCATAAGCTTTTACGACTGCTCGAACCAATGGGTTCAGAATCTGCTTCCACCGGTCGGTTGCTGATGACATGTGCGGCTCACATTGGGTAACTCGCATAGGGTTGCAACAGAGTCCGAGTCCACTTGATCCCACAGACCGCAAATCAGAACGTATGTCGTGAAATTCCACGCATGTGCAGTTCAACACATCAGTAGGAAAACAATGATTTTCAGCGTTGCTTTCATACGGCCAATACTAGATAGTCATTATAATTTGGTTTTCATTGTGATCCCAACTATATGGGTTGTGGATCGCTCAGTTGTCCCATATATGTTTAATAATTAATCTTCCGATGCCCATGGTTTTACTAATCTGAAATTGCAACCCTGAGGCGTAGCCAAGATGGCTGCCGAATGAAATGACTTATTCTAAGTGACTGTGGTGTTACTCACACAGGCAGTATGAGCATAACCTGAATGTCGCCAGATGGATGGGTTCCGCCTTGCTCCAAGAGTATCCATCTTCCAGACCCTTGTGTGAGCTCTCGAAGCTGAGCGGAAATACAAGAGGATCTGGCGAGAGTCAGGCTAGCATGAGCACCCACCCTAACCCGTTAAACATGGTTACAAGCCCAACTCATTGGGGGAGCACAACACGAAGGGAGCACACCTGTTTTGAAGAAATGAATGTATCACCATCAAACACTTCGATAAGATGTGTCTCACATAAGCAGTTAGAACACTCTAACCTCTTAGCTTAAACATAGAACCCCGACTTTTTAGGGGAGCATGACATGAATTAGACACAACACAACAGCAAAATCAGCAAAAAATTGTATGTAGAGTGAAATAAAGGTGTTCGGGGAAGAGGTGGGACAATTCTAGAACCTTCGCACAAGACAGGTGAATGAGTAGGAGAAATTTAGGCTGAATCCCATAGGGCCATCCCAATTCACATTCAGTCAGAGGGTAAGGGGTAAGGGGAAGGGCTTTCTACCCCTTGAAACTGAGATTATCCGAAGGCAGACTTCAAACGGTAGGGGTAGAAATTAGAAATAGGATTGGCCATAAATCTCAGCAAAGGTGGAAGCAGTTAATGACAGCAGTCAATCACTCAGCGGGATTTCTCCCAAACTACATTCATGGAAACAACATTTAGTGCATGGAATGTACTATTTACTATGTCTACATTCCCAGACACATGAAAAAGTACATACATACAAACACATACATAATGCATAAACCCATCGGAGTTCATGGCATGCATAAATGACTTCAAGGAATGAGCACAGAGACATTCAAGGGAAGTGCATAATTAGACATATTTACCGTATTGGCCCGAATATAAGACGTGGTTTTTGTTCTAAAAATAGTACTCTAAAAAGGGGGGTCGTCTTATTTCCGCGCGCTAGAGAAAAAAGTAAAAAAAAAAATATATATATATATATATTTTTTTTAAACTTAACCTGAATTCGGCCATTAGCCTATGCTTCACAACAATGCCACAAAACTCAATAATGGATGGGTTAAGAGATTGTTTTGTCCATATCAAATTTGCAGATGCTTGTTTCGTTATGACAGTTGCACCGCACGTCTATCAACTGTCAATGTCAACGCGATGCGGACGACAGTGCAAGGGGAAAAACACAAGTCAATCGCGGCTTGTTGCTCTGCTTTTATTTGTGTTTGGTTTTACAGTCTCATCAGGAAAGCTTTGGTCGTTCTCTCTGGTCAGCCGATAACGCCACTAGAACTAAAGAAATGAAGGGTGATTTGACGAACAACCTGTAGGCTAAGTTTTGGATGCTGTCATAAGCCAATCAATGGTCATCTGTGTGCGCGACAAAGCGACGATATGCCTCGCAACGATGCAACAACACAGAATAATGGTTAGGGCAAGATATTGTCTTGTTCATATAAAAGCACTAGGAGTTTTACCCTTGGTACGAAATGAATATCAATCGGACTTTTAATGTCAACGTGGTCCTGATAGGCAGCGCATGGGTTTCAAGTGCAATGCGTCAATCTGCCTTTGGTCACGTTCGGTTTCTACAGTCCAACGGAAAACTTTGGATGCATAAAATGAACGGCGATTTGGCGAGACGGCTGCTGGTTAGATATTGCTGTCAACGAAGCATTTCGCAAAATCTGTGCATTGCACAATAGATTGCCTATCTCTACTGGACTGGTTGCCTGCCTGGCTGGCGCAGACTCTGAATGTAGGCTATGTTGCGTCGCACTTTAAACAGGCGGGCCCAGACGCCTGTAGCCTGTTACGGTGCCTATTGGCGCTTGACAGGTGAAGTGAGTAAAGAAAGGAAAAGGATATGAGTAGCCATCTGTGGTCTTATATCATGGAAATTCCATGAAAATTATATTGGGAAATTTGTTCTTTGTAAAAAGCCTCAGATTTTCCAACAAATTAAAAACTGCATTTTGAGAAAAGTTTCAAATGTGAAACAAAATTAAGTCTTCAAAAAACTTTTTTCCCCCAAAACATGAGCCTGAAAATGGGGGGTCGTCTTATAATCAGGATCATCTTATATTCGGGCTAATACGGTACTTAATGGCGTCCACGGTGTAAACGGATGACGTATTCTAACCTTGAAGAGAATAGAATGTCAGCCCCTCGAGTCAGTTCAGAGTTGCTCTGTGTGCGTGTGCGTGTGCGTGTGTGTGTGTGTGTGTGTGTGTGTGTGTGTGTGTGTGTGCGTGCGTGCGTGCGTGCGTGCGTGCGTGCGTGCGTGCGTGCGTGCGTGCGTGTGCGTGTGTGTGTGTGTGTGTCTGTGTGTCTGTCTGTGTGTGAAAGGAGGCAGGGAGAGGGAGAGCAGGAGAAAGGAAGAGATTTTAAAACAAACAGACAAACAAACACCTCCTCACCTCGCCTGTTTACCTGACAGGCATGGTCCATCTGGCATACAAACAGCCCCTAGACATATGATAATTACATTAATAATCACGCGCCCGCCCACACACACACACACACACACACACACACACACACACACACACACACACACACACACACACACACACACACACACACACACACACACACACACACACACACACACCTCATTAACATGGGTATCATGAGTCGTAATGGAGGGGGCAGAGAGCAGGCCCGCTGGGTGATGTCACTGGGAAGAGGGGGGTTGATCAGGGGTCAACAGGGGTCACTGGAAGGGGTCAGGGGTGGGGGCAGAGCAGTGGTCACCTTGGGATGGACAGGGAATGCAAATAAGCATGGACTCTCTCTCTCTCTCTCTCTCTCTCTCTCTCTCTCTCTCTCTCTCTCTCTCTCTCTCTCTCTCTCTCTCTCTCTCTCTCTCTCTGTGTCTCTTTGCTGTTCTCTCTCTCTCTCCCTCTTTCCTTCTCCTCCCTCTCTCTATCCCTCTCTGTCTCTTTGTGGGCCCTGAAGCAGAGAAATAAATTAACAGTCACACACATTTACACACAACCCCAAACTGACATGTGCATTGAAACACAGAGGGAAAGCACACACACACACACAGGTAGATATATGTGAACAGAGAATTAAATCCTGCTTTTTTCCCAAAGCAAAATGATTGGTATGTCGTAAAGCATGGTAATCAGGTTGGATGCCTCCACTCTCTCTCTCTCTCTCTCTCTCTCTCTCTCTCTCTCTCTCTCTCTCTCTCTCTCTCTCTCTCTCTCTCTCTCTCTCTCTCTCTCTCTCTAACTCTCTCTATCTCTCTCTCGCATATGCTTTATTGGCATGCCTGTGAGTACTAGTGATGGCAAAGTTTACACAGAACATCAACATACAGTGTTAAGAATAGAACAATAGATCATTTTTGTCAGTAAAGAACATTAACAACACACATCTTTTTGCCTGTTGTTTAGGGAGTCCACATATCTGTAAGACACACACACACATATAAATGGCCTAAACTACCAAAGATTAATGTTATAGTTTTACAGGAGTAACCACAGTTGTTTAGTGCATTACACAATGGTTGATATTTCAATATTTTGGAGGAAAAGCACGTTTCCATGTAGCTGTCAAAACAACAACCAATTTCTATCAGAATAATGGATTTACACATTATTATTACACACACACACACACACACACACACACACACACACACACACACACACACACACACACACACACACACACACACACACACACACACACACACACACACACACACACGCACGCACTTTCTGGAGGTTAATCTATGGGTTAAAGGTCATGTAGAAATAAAAGGGTTTATCAACCACACACACAAAGGAACATTAACTAATATCAATATTTAATATTTACTCAGAAATGAACTAATATTTGTCAGTTTGACCAAAATTTTGCAGTTAAAGATGTCCATCAATGGACATTGTAATTTGTATTATACAATTGTACAATTACATAGTAATGTAATCATCCCAGTCATAATAAATACTTGGAAAATGATGGTGGTGGTCAATTTTCTTGAAATAGATTACATTTGTAAATGGGCAGAATACATTCTGTTAACAAAAAGCTATGTGGTAAAAAAGACAAAGAAGAATGTTGGACCGTAGCCTTCCAGTTCTTTTTTTCCACAGAAACGTAACCAGAGAGAGTAGAGAGAGGTTCCATTGGCCCATTGTTTCCTGGTTCTATTGTGGCCCCCCTTAGGCAGACCTAGGCAGACCTAAGGACTGTTCTATTCATTGTAGGAGCATTATGACACGCCCCTTTAGGCAGACCGGAACCTGGTCGCGTTAGGTGCCCATAGAAACCTATTATGTTGGCATATCTCTATAGAATATCTCTGACGTAACTAGCACAATTATACTAGGTGTTACAGAGGTAATGTATGAGGTGTTATGAAGAACACTGACGCTATAAACTTACACCGTTCTCTTTCAAACAAAGTGTGAAGAGCTTTGCTGTTGTTACAGCACATTTTTTTTGTTTGTTGGATACAGACATCATGTGATGAATGCAGACACTTCCACACATCACACAGGTGCAAGCGTGCACACATGAAGACGTTGACACACAGACACACAGCCACAATAGCATGCACGAAAGCACGCACACGTGCACACACACTACACACACACTACACACAACTTCTGCTTCAAACGCCCTCTAGCACTTGATGGTTTTTTGGTTTTTTTTGCTTCCTTCTGTGAATATGTTTTGTTAGTTACAGCTGCCAATTGCAGTGTTTTGACAGCATGACGACGTGGAGATGCTGGATGAGTGAGGTGTACTCAGCCTTTCCTGACACTGAATAACACAGAGCACAGCAAGAGCATGTGCAGTAGTGTAGCCTGAGAGATGATGCAGGAACAAAAGGAGAGAGTGTGATAGAGAGAGGATAGAATTGAATTGAATTGAATTGAATTGAATTGAATTGAATTGAATTGAATTGAATTGAATTGAATTGAATTGAATTGAATTGAATTGAATTGAATTGAATTGAGAGAAGAGTGGTATAACAACAGGGAGGAACAGAGGGGTATGAGACAGAGACAGAGAAAGAGAGAGTGCATGTGAGTGGACAGTTGTACATTTGTATCTGTAAAACAATTGGGAGAAAGGCACAGCAAGAAAGAAAGAAAGAAAGAAGGAGAAAGAAAGAACCAAAGATTAATACAAAGATAGAAAGACATAGATAGTAGAACGATTGACCTGTGTTTGTGTATGTGTGCGTGCATGTTTGAGTGACTGCCTGCGTGCATGCATGCGGAATATAGGTGTGTGTGTGTGATGAAAGGATAGTGTCTGTAGAAAGGTAGTACATATGTGTAGATGAGCCTTTTCAATTACAGTGGTTCCCTGGGTGAGAGGAAAGCCTCCAATTGTCAGAGTCTCCAAACAGCTATCTATCCCAGGCCTCATTCTCAAAGCTCCACTTGAATCACTATATTACTATATTGGCCATCATTAGTCATTAATCTCCCTATGTCCGCACCACTCAATTAAAATGACTTACATTCACTTCTAATCAGAATATAGCACACAATGATGAATTAATGCACAGTCTTGCTGAATTGATAGGGAACGGTAAAAATTGAGTGTGAGAGTTGAAATGAGTTTGATAAGTTAAGGTTTTATGTTTCTTCATAAAACTCAATGATTGTCCTCAACAACCTCCCTGATGGATTTTTGTTGTCTCACAAATGGTCATGTTTGTCATGTCCTTGGTTTTTGGACACACCAATATCACTAGAAATAAAACTGAAAGAGATTCGGCAGCCTTTGGGACATTTTTGACATACTAGATTTGGTACATTTTTTTGGTAGATTTGGGCAGGTTTGCTTTTGGGCCAAAGTGTCCAAAAGGGGTGGAATTATTATTCAGTCCAGCCAGTATCCACAGCTATACCCCTGGCCTTGATCCTCCACTGTTTTTAACGTGAGCAACACCCAGATATCGTATTTTGTATTTTATATCATGCATTCAGTTGCACTCCTCGTGGACATTCTTCTTCTGAAAACATGTTCAGAGGCACAAACTATATGGGTGGAGCACCAAAGATGCAGTAAATGTAGGCTACAATCAATCTAGGGACCCGTTTCTCAAAAGCTTTATTGCTAATCACTGAGTAACATAGTTGTTTCCCAATGGGAAGAGGTATTGCCTGAGTTGCTAATGTAGTTGGCAATGACATTGTCGAGAAAATGCACCCCAGGTAGATGGTCTCATTTGGATGTTTGTAATGAAGGTGACCTCGTGACATAAACACAAGCAATTGGCCCAGTTTCTTTGGGATGTCCTTGGTATGTATACATACAAGCAGGGGTGCTGACAGGGGGGGTGTTTGGGGGCAAGGAGAGAGGGGGCCCAGAGTTGGGTCCTCATTATATTGTGTGTATTGGCTGGGGGGGCTTTCAGATGACTTTGCCCAGGGCCTGGCCAAAGCTGTCAGCGGCCCGGCATACAAACTGCTGAATGTAGACTTATGGGCACCATGTATATACAGCTGCAGACAGCAGACAGGAGACTGGCAGGTGGGGGTTATCTATATTTGTCTGGGGCAGTCTGGGATTTTTGACCTTTTGTCCAGACATGAAATGAATGTCCCCCTTTCTTTAATGTGATGTCGAACGGTCTCTGTGATATTACACAAGAATGTGAAATTGCTCGTGAGCAACACCTTATGAACCCCTGGCAATGACTTCAATTGAAGTGTTGAGTTTCCCAGGCGTTGCAACGATGTTTCAGAGGGGTTGCCAATACCCAATGATGATAATTAGCCTATGTAACTTGCCCTCAAGCGGGCAACCTTTAAAGAAAGGACCTACACAAACTCCTTTCGCCCTCTTTGTCCTATTTTTTGACTCGAGTGTCCTCCTTACTTGAGTCCCAGTGGTATTGGCTTGATGTCACAGAAGTCTGCAGCGACGTGCGTACGGACAATGGCCGTCATGGGAGTCTGTAGGAGAGACTGTAGTGAGAGGCTTCAACGGGTTGGAATAGGCACCACACAACTGTGGCACCGTTACCCTACAAAGGCGAAGTGCAGTAACTACTCCAACATTAAAAGTGAGAAAAAAGCTTTCAAATGATTGGTATTAGTTTGGATATTGTAGTTACAGTAAATTTGACATAGCAATATCTCTAAAAATGGAACATATTTGGACCATAAGGCTTTGTCACAAGACAAATGAGTAATGAAGACCATTTTTAGTCTAAACTCAATTTTGACAAAATATGCTGTCACTGCACTTTACCTTTGTAGGGCTTTGTATAGGCAGTATGGTCCAGCAGCAGCAATACAATAAGGCAGGCATTCTCACTTCACATTCTCACTACACATTTACCACATACCATAACACCTTAAGCACATAGTAGAAAATATAAGCACATTAAGGCATCAATGTTGTGGAGGGGAAAAACTGTAAAAAAACAAACAAACAAACAAAAAAAGTTAGCTTATTTTGGTTTATTCAGTCCTTTGAAATGGATACTAAGTGTGCTTTTCTGTAGTTTTTCTATAGCCTACATTTAAGTGGGCACACACATGTGTGTCTGTAGAGAGCCTGTGTCTCTGACCCTACATAGGGTACCACAGGTGTTTCCTGCTCCTGTGGCCTTATTGAGTAGTAAAGGCCCAGTAAAAACACCTCCGTCTGCCTATAGACCTACAATAACTGGGATCGCCAGGCACATACAGTATGTGTGTGTGTGTGTGTGTGTGTGTGTGTGTGTGTGTGTGTGTGTGTGTGTGTGTGTGTGCCTGCCTGCGTGCGTGCATGCGTGCGTGCGTGTGTGTGTGTGTGTGTGTTTGCATGCGTGTGTGTGTGTGTGTGTGTGTGCGTGTGCGTGTGCGTGCGTGTGGTTGCATGCGCGCGCGCGCGTGTGTGTGTGTGTGTGTGTGTATGTGTGTATGTGTGCATGTGCATGTGCTTGCATGCATGTGTGCGTACGTGCGTGTGTGTGTGTGTGTGTGTGTGTCTTCGTGTACATATAGCACATGCATGTTATACAGTCCCACCTGCATTTTAAGTAGTGGTAGCCATACAAGTATGAGGCGCCGCCTAGCCAATATGTCAGGAATTGCATACACATCACCGCTAAAAGCTTGCACGTACCTTACTTTTCCTCGCACATCACCGCTAAAAGCTTGCACGTACCTTACTTTTCCTCGCACATCACCGCTAAAAGCTTGCACGTACATTACTTTTCCTCGCACATGCACCCGAAAGGTTTGCACGTACACTGTTATTTGCTTGCACTCGAACAGGAAAACGTTGTGCATACGCCACATTTTCATGCACGCAGTAACAAAAATCTCACACACAAACTACTTTGACCTCGCACACACACCACTTTTGCCTCTCACACATACACACATTACACTCATACGCACAATACTTTTATTTGCACATGCACGCCAAACGCTCACACATAATTAGACTTTACTTCGCACATATCCCACTTTTCTATGCACATACACCCTTAAAGCTCGCACACATACCAGTGTTACTACGCACATGCTTGACTTTTCCCTCACGCACATACCACTTTTTTCTTACACATCACTACCATTCAAAATCGAGATTTCAGATGGTGTTTATGACAGGGAAATGGTATGTGTGCGACGACGTTAGTGTTGTGTGTCTCTGAGAAAGTGGTGTGTGTGTGTGTGTATGTAAGTTGTAGTGTGTCACACAAAAAGTGTTGTGTGTGTGCGAGCTAACATGTAAATTAAGGGCCGAGCTCCGCCCAGGTGCCAGCTCATTATGCAAATGCAGACCGAGTAAAGAAAACATTGAATATTCTGACCATTCTGAACGTTACCCTTCTATTATGTAAAAAATATATATATATATAAATAATAAAATGAATGGTGATACAGTTTCAGAAATAAAAATATTAGCGTCCACTCAAGACAGGAAGTGAAAAAACAACAACCGGAAAACCAGCCCAACCCACTTTCTTTGCCTGAATGACTAAAACGCGGGAGGTGAACCAGTGAACTTACGGTCGCTGGCACACGGACATAACGGTGGCGTATGCACAACGTTTTCCTGTTTGTGTGCAAGCAAATAACAGTGTACGTGCAAACCTTTCGGATGCATGTGCGAGGAAAAGTAATGTACGTGCAAGCTTTTAGCGGTGATGTGTATGCAATTCCTGACATACGTGCAAGCGTTTAGCGGTGATGTGTGTGCAATTCCTGACATATTGGCTAGGCGGCGCCTCATACTAAAGCCCCTCTCACAGGTCTGGGCCTGTCTGGATCTAAATCAGCACATGAGGCAGTCCATCACACACACACACACACACACACACACACACACACACACACACACACACACACACACACACACACACACACACACACACACACACACACACACACACACACACACACACACACACACACCTATGCACAAACCGTTTCTAAATTGGTACTGTGCAGTCGGTCCATACCCCAAGTGTGTGTGTGTGTGTGTGTGTGTGTGTGTGTGTGTGTGTGTGTGTGTGTGTGTGTGTGTGTGTGTGTGTGTGTGTGTGTGTGTGTGTGTGTGTGTCTGTTTGTCTGGGCTGATTTATTAAGCTGTGAAGGCCAGTGATGTAGCGGTAAGGGAGAAAACTTTGAGCTGGGTACAACACCTCCTCTGTCAGCTCTCTTCCCCGACGCAAATCACCTGCCTGCCTTTAAGACTGTGCAACATAAACTTGTCCTTCACACACACACACACACACACACACACACACACACACACACACACACACACACACACACACACACACACACACACACACACACACACACACACACACACACACACACACACACACACACACACACACACACACACACACACACACACATCGATATATATCCACATATATCCACAGATGTGGGGACACATTCACTCACATATGTTTGATCCCCACAGTACACACACATGTACACACTCACACCTATCCGTATGTGTGCCCACATGCACAGACCCACACACACATATGCTTGAATAACCCAATACACACATATACATGTTCACACCTATCCGTATGTGTGCCCACATGCACAGACCCACACACACATATGCTTGAATAACTCAATACACACATATACATGTTCACACCTATCCTTATGTGTGCATGCATACACACACTTATGCACACCCACACCCACACACACCAACACACATGCGCACACACACACACGCACGCACGCACGCACGCACGCACGCACGCACGCACACACACACACACACACACACACACACACATACACACAGCTTAAAGGGAATGTAAGCATGCCATAGGCTTTAACGAGGAGCCAGTCCTGCACAGACTCATAAACACCTGGCGAACCATTAGGCTCTCTAGCAGTCTCATACGAGGGGATGAATTAGCCACTTCAAACACTACCACCACTCTTTTTTTAAGTAGCCTTTTTTTCTTTCGAAAATTGCCATCCACTTAAACACACACGGACTCACGCATGCATGCATACACACACACACACACACGCACGGACAAACACACACACAGACATAAATATGCACACATGTACATACAGAATATGCGCACATGCAGAGAGAGAGAGAGAGAGAGAGAGAGAGAGAGAGAGAGAGAGAGAGAGAGAGAGAGAGAGAGAGAGA
>NC_085861.1:53447830-53450330 GCF_034702125.1 Engraulis encrasicolus | reverse complement strand
ACAGGACTTTTACAGACGGTCCCCAGGGGACAATGCTTTTGTTTTTGTTTTTTTGTTTTTAATATATACATTTTTTAAAGGGCATTTTTGCCTTTATTTTGATGGGACTGTACGAGAGGTGACAGGAAGTGAATGGTAGAGAGAGATGGGGGAGGATCGGCAAATGACGCTGCCCAGAATCGAACCCGGGTGGCCGGCGTGGTAACCTAGTGCCCTACTGTTAGGCCACGGCAGGGCCAATGCTTTTGGTTTTTAAAAGTAGATATATGCTGATTAATCATTTATCATCATAAACATTTATCACAGCAGGCAGCACACAGAACTGCAGGGGGCAGCCAAGACAGCGACAAAGAGGGTGTGCATGAGCGGTGGCATACTCAGGTCACGTCTGTCAGAGGAGCAGGGCAGACTGGATCACGGAAGTGAAAGTGCAGCCAGACATTCCCTCTGCCTGTCCATGACTGCATAATCATTAGAGATGCACCAGATCCTGATTTTTAGGATCCTGCCGGATACCGGATCCACTGCTTAAGATCCTGCCGGATCCGGATAGTCTGAAAAACCCTATTATCCTGCCGGATCCAGAACCGGATCTTGGATCCTGTGCATCTCTAATAATCATACCTATATGAAAAGTGTTGGGAGTAAGTCATTACAAAACTAATAATTAATTACTGTAGGCCTATTACTTTTTGCTGTAACACAATAATAGAACGCATTTCAGAGGAAAAACAGTAATGCTATTGCATACGTTACAATAGGCCCTGTTCTACTTAAACCTGTATTTTAATGTTGTTCAGTGTGGTGGGTCAGAAAAAACCTATTCTTGAACCTGTTTTAGTTTGCATGCTTTCAAAACACCTCCTGGATGGTATAGGTGAATGAATCATGACTCATGAGCTTGATTTACACTGTAAATTGCCAGATCCATATTTACAGTTATTTAGGCAAGAGTAACTAAAGTAATGCTATAGTGTAATGCCTTGTTGGGTAACTTGCCCAACACTGCATATGACAAGCATTTTGTGAGTTTCATTTGACTCTCAGATGATGCATGATGTGATAACAAAACAGATCATAAGACACAGCTGCAACATGTAATATATGCCAGTTAGAACATTTTGCTCAAACTTTAGCTTCAAATTGCACATGAGTAGACTGGTGGCGATTTCAAATTCTTTGTTTAACCCTTTCATTGGTAACCTTATTGTCACCAAAATGGAAATGCAAAAGACTTAATCTATTACACAAGACTCTTGGCACTGTCATGATAATGTAGTTAACATTTTTCAGCGAATGGTGAATGGGCTCACCGACAATCCATCATCCGCATGAAAGAGCTACTGTCAGTTAGGCTATAGAAGAATTTGACACAAAAATGTAACTTAACCTGACTTCCCTTAAAGAGTGTTACTACAACAGAAATGACTCCTCAGTTGTATTGTATGGTATGTTACATAAAACTACCAATGAAAAGTCTTGAAGCTTGAGTCTTGAGCCTCCTTGTGTAAGTCTACAACAGAATATCTTAAAACTGATGTGATCATTATTGAGATTAATGCATCCACAGTCAATACAGTTTGTGTGTTAAAGACTGTTCAAAAATGACCTCGATAACTAACAGAAGGTCAGACATAGTCTTCCATTCACTGGGGTCCTGTTTGCACTAAATCCAGTAATCTTTAGCATAATCTTTGAACATACTGTATCCACTCATGAGCACACACTACAAATGTGTAAATATGTTCAACGCTGCACTGTACAGCGCTTGGACTCGATATGTTAAATTCTGTTTCTGACCCTGTCCGTTTGACCCATAGTAAATCCATATCAGTATTGATATGATTCTGGCATACAGAGGCAAAAGCAGCAAAAAATAAAATGGTTTATGTTATTGTATAAAAAAAATGTGGTATGATGATCCTGGGCATTTTAGAATTATGAACGATTATTCACCAGGCAAGTCCTGAATCTATAATGAGCCAAGTGTGTGTGTGTGTGTGTGTGTGTGTGTGTGTGTGTGTGTGTGTGTGTGTGTGTGTGTGTGTGTGTGTGTGTGTGTGTGTGTGTGTGTGTGTGTGCGTGCGTGCGTGCGTGCATGCGTGCGTGTGTGCGTGCGTGCGTGCGTGCGTGTATGTATGTGTGTGAGTGGGGTACAGAAAAATCTTGTATGATTTGTGTGCTCAAGAGAGAGAGAGAGAGAGAGAGACAAGACAAAGTTTTTGAGGGTGCCTGGAGAGATGAAACACATGACAGAAGAAGAGATGATGAAAACAAAAAAGACAAAAAAGAAGAGTGAAGAAGAGATGGAAAGGAAGGTTTACGGTGAAAAGAAAAAAAGGACATAATGGACTACAGTGATGGCGAGAAGGGGAGGGGAAACAAAGATGGAGAGAGGAGAAAAGAGAAAAAAGGACAGGTACAGTAAACAGAAAGATGTGAAAAAGATGTGGGCATGAATGAGTGGAAGGGTGGAATATAGTAGAAGTAGGGTGAGTTG
>NC_085861.1:53427830-53437830 GCF_034702125.1 Engraulis encrasicolus | reverse complement strand
TGCACACACGATCTTCACCTCAAACCAAATGTTCTTGCACAGAGTTAAACATTTGCGCGTAAATGATACCTGTGATACCTGTCGTGATACATTTCTCCACTATTTGCACCAAGTTTTGCAGACTTTTATCAGAAATGTCCCCCTTTACCACCACATCCAAGGAGCAGTGGTGGAACAATTGCACAGAGGGCCCCAGGGCAAGACACTTATAGGTCCCCCTATACAGCTTGCCAAGCTCTCAATAGGGCCCCCATCACCAATACGGGAGGGCCCTGGGCACAGGGACTCGTGCCCTGTTCGTCCTTCCTATAGCTCCGCCCCTTCCAAGGAGGTTCTTCACAGTTCCATGTTTGGCAGATGTCTGAAGAACATAGCAGAATGAGAAGACTTTTTACAATTTGGTGGTCTTGTTTTTGCAAATAATAGTAATTCTGGTGCCCTTGGGACAACTCTGTTTTCACCAGTGTGAAAGAGGAACAAGATAACAGGTGGCTTTTAAAAACACAAATATTATCATTCATATGCTAATTCATGTAAAAACAATTTATCAAAGGTGATTCCCATTTGTGATTTACCGCCTTTGAGACAAATTAGGTTTCCACAATGATATCTAGTAAAAGGTGCCAATAGGGAAATGTTCCTTTTTTTCTATTTGTTTCCATTCATACCTGTAGTTTAGTTTTTAATGTTGTTAATCATTTTTCTACTTTGTATCTAGGGCTATAAATTAACTTTTTTCATAACTTGCCAATGTGGCTAGCAGGCTTGTACGAAATTCCGAATGGAAAGAATTTCAATTCAAAATAATGCCATAATACGAACACTAGATGGTGCTATTACGTTGAATTTATTTGAATCTTGATCTACACCACCCATTGAAGGTACATAGAACACCACCACCTAGTGTTCGTATTATGGCATTACTTTGAATTGAAATTCTTTCCATTCGGAATTTCGTACAAGCCTGGTGGCTAGTAGATGTTAAATCTAACTAGCCAAACATACACTTACGATCTGTGGCTAGTACGATTTCTTTTCTACCAGACAAACTTAATTTTCACCAGCACTGGGCCATTTGGTTGGTGTTAATTAAGAGACCTGCTTGTATCAATGTCAAGCTATCTACATTACAATCATGGGTTACCTTAGTATTTGTTGTCTGGAGATTTCCCATTATGCTTTAGGAGATATTTCCCATTAGGTTAAACTGCAAGGGTGCCAATACTAACATACAGGGCTGTACTTACACATAAACGCACGCACACACACACATACACACACACATACACACACACACACACACACACACACACACACACACACACACACACACACACACACACACACACACACACACACACACACACACACACACACACACACACACACACACACACATTACAATGCAGGTAATCCCACAGTTCCACCAAATTAGAGTAATTTGTATGCGAATGGATTTGCTGGTTCTAACTAATATTGTGATATTAACCATAAATAAAATATACGTAATATATGTAAAACAGACAGACTAATCAAAACCTCTCAATCAAAACAGCCCCAGAGCCTGCACTCTCTCTCTCTCTCTCTCTCTCTCTCTCTCTCTCTCTCTCTCTCTCTCTCTCTCTCTCTCTCTCAGACCTATGTCTACCGCCTCTCCCCAACCCCATCCAAAACCCCAACTCCTGCTTTTCCAAGCCTCCAACCACCCCTCGTCACCTCCAAACACAATTAAGAGTGTGCCGTGTGCCTATGAGGATGGGCTAAGCCAGCTAATAAGTGGCAGTCTAATGAAAAACAGCCCAGAGACCCTTCCCTTCCCTTCCCTTCCCTTCCCTTCCCTTCCCTTCCCTTCCTTTCCTTTCCTTTCCCTTCCCTTCCCTTCCCTTCCCTTCCCTTCCCTTCCCTAACCTTCCCTTCCCTTCCCTTCCTTTCTCCTCACCTTGCCTCAAACTCCATTCCCTATACCCTCCCTTTCATTAACTTCCATTCCCCTCCCCTAACCCTCTCTCCTCTTGTCTTGTCTTGTCTTGTCTTGTCTCCTCTTCTCTCATCTTCTCTTCTCTTCTCTTCTCTTCTCTTCTCTTCTCTTCTCTTCTCCTCCATTCTCTTCTCTTCTCTCCTCTCTCTTCTCTTCTCTTCTCTTCTCTGCTCTCTTCTCCTCCATTCTCTTCTCTTCTCTTCTCTGCCAACCCTTTCCCCTAGTCTAACCCTATGTTATTTTACTTTCTCTTCCTCGCCCCTTTCCCCAGTCTCACCCTGTTTTTCCTACTCTGTCTCTTCCCAAGCCTGTCCACATCATACATAAGCTCATAAAATCTTCAATGAATTCAGTATGAGGGTATGGTGAGGGTAAGAGCAGGCTCTCTCTTCCATTCCACTTTAGTCTTACCCATACTTCACCCTCTCCATCTCCCATTCCTGCACTCAACCACTACTGCTGCTGCTGCTGTTCTCTCTTCTCTTCTCTTCTCTTCTCTTCTCTTCTCTTCTCTTCTCGTTGCCATGGCGCTGCATTGTTTGGCTGCCTCACTGGTAACTCCCACAACTGTGCAACTTTATAACTTATTTTATATGGTATTAGACCATATTTTAAAATGAACTTGAGTTGCCGTGACTGCGTGAGAGAAAAGGTACTTTTAAGTGCTGTCTTCACAATGTTTTCGGTTGTTTTTCTTAATTTAAACCGCGGATTGTGTCAGATGAGACTCTCCATGGAGACGGGAATGCCAAACGCGAATCGGAGTGGAAAAGCCTCGATCGACCAGCGGTGAACTGACAACTTCACACACGTTGGTGGGTGGATATTGGACTGCGCTTTGCCTCGCGGTGATCAGCTAGTGGCGTGAGGATGCCGTTTTCCCACTAAGCGAGTTCAACACGCCTCAACGGAAGCGCAGGTCTTCCCTATGACCATCTGACTTTTTCAACAGCTGCGCCAGTGCATTGCCACGCCTACGTTCACTTTCCAGAGAGAACTTCACCTTGTTGTTGAGTCTACACAGCTATGGACAATTAAGAAAACTACTTTTATTTTATGATGTATAATTAATTTATGTAATTTATATTTTTCTGCACATATGGAGTTACCAACTCTCATTTCACTGCATGCTAGCTTAAGCTAGGGTTGTATGTGACAAATAAATTACTCTTACTCTTACTCTTACTCTCTTCTCTTCTCTTCTCTTCTCTTCTCTTCTCTTCTCTTCTCTTCTCCTCTCTTCCTTTTGCCACAGTGCTTCCCACCCACCCCTCATCGCCACTGCTGAGCTTACAGCGCTCCACTTTCTCAGGCTCAGGGAGCTCATGGGAAACCCCCCAGTGCATCGTGGGCCTTCACCTGCCAAGTCCCCGGGGCTAGGACGCCGTAGCGCGGATGTGGAGGCTTTAGTTTAATGGGTCCTCAGCGCTTCCTCCAGAAAAGCCCTTGCTGCACGGCTCTGCTAGGGCTTGCCTGTAAAACACACCCACTCAAAACAGTTGTGCTGATGTCTCTGTTTTTAATCGTGTTTTCAGAACTGTGCTTTGAGTTCATACGGTATAGAGTTGTCACTCATTACTGGGTGAACTGCATACAAGATACTCTACTGATGAGTACACCCATATGTTTTGATATTGAGTGATAACATAAAGGGTCTGCCATATGCAAATGCAGTATATGCACCAACTGACCCAGTTGACATGGGTTTTCTTCCCTTCAGATAAGAAGGATTTTTTGCCAGTGTCTGTTGAGTCGTCGCTTATATTGTTGTTCATTTGTTTCTCATGAACAAGATGCCTAGAGTTTTGCAAAAGAAAGAGATTGCCACTGAACATTGTGATGAAATGGGCCACTGGAGTAAGTGTTATATTTCAGCAGTGATGAGAAGAATTCTTTAGACAAGGATTCTTCAGGCTGAAGTCTGCACTGTCAGAGTCCTTTTAAAAAATCTTTTGGGTTCCTAATTTAGAGTTTACCTTAATCCTTCACCTCATGTTTACCTTTTTCCTCAACCACAATGACTCAACAGAGCCGGGGATGTGGTTGGAAGTAGGTGGTTTCCTCTGATATCAAAGCTATTACCTCAGGGTGGTCCGATCCTATCTGCATATTACAATTACTGCTCCTTTTCTTCTTTATTTCTTTTTTTCCCATGCCACACAATGAAATGAAATGCAAGACAAACACTGCATTAGCATTTTTAATTTTCATTCGCTGCTGGGTTTATTCTTGGTGCTTTTTATATCCACACACACCACACACGCACACACACACACATGCACGCACGCACGCATGCAAGCACGCACGCGCACACACACACACACACACACACACACACACACACACACACACACACACACACACACACACACACACACACACACACACACACACACACACACACACACACACACAAAATAAAGTATTTAACTTCATAATGTGTTTCGCCAGCGGTTTCCAAACAACTCTACTAGGGCTAAACTACGCCTGGAGCGTGCATGTGTGTGTGCGTGTGTGCGTGCGTGCGCGCGTGTGTCTGCAAGCCTGTGTCATAGTCTGCAAATCCACCATCACCTCCACATATGTGTGGCAGGCCTGTGTGGATTAAATAAATAATAGGGGCCTACTTCCCCGATTATTTATAACCTATAAATGGCTTATGCTTTATGCAACCATGCTTTAACACTGACATAACAAAGGCGTTGGTCCCACATGTTGGGCTCTCTGCTAGGGCTTCTATCTTAAGCACACTGTGGGCCAAAACAGCCGTCTGTGACATGGACAAGGACGCTTGGGACACAAAATCTGTGTCGGTTACACAGATTTTGCCAAAATTCCATGATATAGTTACAGATGTGCTTTCTGTGATGAACCCATGGAAGTGCTTTCTGTTACATTTTCAACAAAATAAGCACTTTTATGACTGGGACTTGTTTTTTCCAAACTTGCACACATTACTCCTAGTCTACAAACCCCAACTCCGATGAAGTTGGGACGTTTGGTAAACAGTGAATAAAATCAAAATGCTATCATTTTCAAAACATTCAATCTATTCATTAGATGGAGAATAGTGAAAAGACAACATATTAAGTGTTAAAACCGAGAAAAAATATTGTTTTGGGGGACATATGTACTCATTTCTAGTTTGATAAATCCAACACGTCTCAAAAGAGTTGGGACGGGGATCAGTGAAATATAGTAAACATCCAAATAAGATAAAACAACAAAGAAGAACATTTCAAAATGAATTGTACTGACGGACAATATAGGTGTCCAGGTATAAGATCATCACAGAGAGGCTGAGTCACTCAGAATTAAAGATGCAAAGGGAATAATTACCATAGTTATTACATACATTTTTGAATTCCCTTTGATTTACCACGATTGAGTGTATATAAGACATATTTTTGTTAATAAAATCATTGTATAGGTTCATGATATCATGAAATATATATTGGCTGTAGTCTCACTCTAATTCCTGGAGTGCTAGAGCTATTGAAAATTTACCATATTAAGAATGCTTAATGCATGAAAATGATACAGGGGTGTAACATTCTCCTAAGCACCTGAGCTCACTTGAAATAGACCCAGAAGACATGGGAAACTGTCCTTTGCTTACAGAAGTCAGCAGAAGTTGTAGAAGTCCATTCTTTTTGACAATAATAGAGCATTGCACATCATGTGCTACAGTAAAAATGGACCATCCAACTTGTGTTAGTGCTAGCTTCAAAAGTCAGCCTCCATGATGGCATGCGGGTGCAGTAGTGCATTGGTTAAGATGTTCTCACTCATCTGTAGAGTTAAATACAGTGCTGAATGGTATGAATGGGTTTTAAACAGCATGAAAAGCCACTCATGCATTATATTTTGAAGGGAGATATTCGATTACTGCCACATACCGTAAATCCTCTATTATTGGCCGGGGCCTGTATTTACTCAAGTGCATCTTGGACCAGGCCATAATTGGAAGGAGGCCAGAATTAGAGACAGGCCAATATTCCTATTTAAGCAAAACAGACTACCAGTGGAATGAATAAAACCATGTGTCTACCGTATTTTGAACCAGTAAAATACTTGGTTCATTTATTGAAAAAGTAGGCTACAGTTACCATACCAGTTACGGTATTTTGCGAATGACTAGGAGACCATCGTCGGTCCATTTTTTTACTCACGAGGCGTGTCCCTTCCTCCCTTCCTCCTGTTTGTCTTTAATCCCATTCTCGCCTTGAGTTTATGGACACGAGATGCGGCAACAACATTGACGGTCGTATTCCAATATCTGCGGCTGTTTCACTCCCTATTTTACCCCCAGACTTCGCAAGGCAAACTGTTTCTTGCTGCAGCCAAATGTCGGGGAAATATAGCCCACAATGTCTGTCTCCGGTCCGTGGCCTGAAGCAATCTCTATGTGTGAAGCGCACGTTACTGAAATATGAAGGTTAAGCGAAGTAGCCATATTATTGTCTAATACTGTAGCGTGCCTATTTTTCCTCCACTGGCAACGCATAGTAAAAGTTTAACCGCCAAATGCATTTATGACGAGGGCTCTCACAACTTTGCAACCAAGGCAAAATCTCTTTCTGAATGGTCGCGCTCCCTCTGGCTCTGGCTGTATTCTGGGCTCGTGTTGTTGCTATAGGTTACCCACGCGTCTGCAGGAAAGCTAGAGAGAGAGAAGCTGCGAAGCGGTCGCTCAGCTGATATTAACACACTGCTCACATGTAATAACTAGTCTTTGGCGTGTGCACCGTTTGTTTTATAGTAGCAAATGAGTCCTTTTTCGGAGTGAGGAACTATGTCTAATGTTAACCAGCTTAATGATTACAGTTGTGGATTTTGAGAACAAGGTGAGATATCCGCTAAACGGAAAACAAATCATTGATTCTATTTTTAGACCCGGCCTGTACAAGAGACCGGCCCCAATTTACCTCCGCCGACCGCGAGACCGGCCAATATTAGAATCCCGGCCAGTAATGGAATACAGGCCACAATTAGAGAATTTACGGTAGTAAGGTCAAATTGCATTCTCTACTATGTTTTAACAGTTTGGCTCCATCATAAGGACCAGCAGGTGATAAAATGGTGGGTTTTTGGTCAAGACCTGTCACACTGTAAGCACTACAGAAAGGAAAACATTGCAAAACATGACAAGGAATACACCCACCATTTAAGCTGGTGAAATCATGTCCAAGATAGGAATTAACACTGTTTTTTATATAAAATCATCTCATCGGTTAATGTATTTAACTGTTAAGTGTTGTCTTTTGTTTTGTTTTTAGTCTTCCTCGACATTTGCTGCCATTTATTGTCCCCGTCCCAACTCTTTTGAGACGTGTTGGATTTATCAAATTAGAAATGAGTACATATGTCCCCCAAAACAATATTTTTTCTCAGTTTTAACACTTCATATGTTGTCTTTTCACTATTCTCCATCTAATGAATAGATTGAATGTTTTGAAAATGATAGCATTTTGATTTTATTCACTGTTTACCAAACGTCCCAACTTCATCGGAGTTGGGGTTTGTACTTACTTATCATTCTACTTAAAGAATGACTACAATTACCAAACAAAACAAACCTAACAAAAATACGCGGAGAAATTTTCATAGATGTAAAGGCCATCTGCCTTCAATGGCCTTAGTAACCGTTCACAGCATCTGGTCATCTTGAGGGGTGAGTGTGAGAGAGCTGTGGGTATGAGCTTTCCTACTGCTCCTACATACTATTTCAACAGATATCACACTGAGGGGGCTATCCAGTAATTGACCAAGTGTGTGTGTGTGTGTGTGTGTGTGTGTGTGTGTGTGTGTGTGTGTGTGTGTGTGTGTGTGTGTGTGTGTGTGTGTGTGTGTGTGCTGCCTGTGTGTGCGTGTGTGTGTGTGTGTGTGTGTGTGTGTGTGTGTGTGTGTGTGTGTGTGTGTGTGTGTGTGTGTGTGTGTGCTGCCTGTGTGTGTGTGTGTGAGTGTGTGTCTGAGAGAGAGAGAGACCGAGAGTGAGAACAAGAGCAAGAGAGTTGTGTGTGTGTGTGTGGGGGGGGGGAGTGGCGGGTTGGGGACACAGAGACTGTGTGTGAGAGAGTGAGTTAATTAAAGGAACTGGCAAACACTCTCGTTACTGAGAAAGAGTTACGACTACCGGGTGCAGGCTGTGTGGACCTCTAGTCCCCTAACAGGCCTAACTGTGTGTGTGTGTGTGTGTGTGTGTGTGTGTGTGTGTGTGTGTGTGTGTGTGTGCGTGCGTGCGTGCGTGCGTGCGTGCGTGCGTGCGTGCGTGCGTGCGTGCGTGCGTGCGTGCGTGTGTGTGTGTGGTTCTGTGTGTCACCTCACCCCCCTGCCCCCACTACCCCACCCCTTCTCCAGCAGACACCTCCACTCGTCTGCCCCCAGCACCCCCTCAGAGACCCTATAGGTCAGGGGTCACGGGGGGAATGAAGAAAAAAGAGACATTGAGGTGACAGCGGAAAACAATATGGCTGTCAGCCGGGGGGGCCCGGGGACGAACGAGGAGTGTCACCCGTGAATGATGTCATCCTTAGTTACCGTGAGGCCCAGTGACAGAGAGAGATAGACACAGCATTATGGGTTCCAGCTCAAACACACAGAAACACAGAGACAGACACAAAGACACAAAGACACACACACACACACACACACACACACACACACACACACACACACACACACACACACACACACACACACACACACACACACACACACACACACACACACACACACACACAGATAGCAGAAGACAAAGACACCTCCATACAGTGAGGAGAATAAGTATTTGATCCCTTGCTGATTTTGTTGGTTTGCCCACTAATAAAGACATGATCAGTCTTTAATGTTAATGATAATATGTATTCTAATATGGAGAGACAGAATATCAAAAAGAAAAACCAGAAATTAACTCTAAAGAATATATAATAATTGATTTATATTTAATTGAGGGAAATAAGTATTTGATCCCCTGCCAACCATTAAGAGTTCTGATCCCGCAGATCAAATGGCACTTCCAATCAACTTGTTATCTGAATTGAACACACCTGTTAATAGTAACCTGCACAAAAGACACATTGAATCTGCAGAATCAGTCCATAGAATCAGTCAATCAATCAAACTAAACTCGCCAACATGGGACAGACCAAAAAGCTGTCAAAGGATGTCAGGGACAAGATTTTAGAACTCAATAAGGCTGAAATGGGCTCCTGGATATTAAAGAGCAAACTGTTGGTGCATTTCTTCCCAATTTTAGGACATACAAAATTATCATCAATCATCAATCTAAGGCCCGTCTCTGGTTCCATACAAGATTTGACCTTGTGGGAATTTAATAACCAGAAAAAAAAAGAGATAAAGCACCTTAAAACTGTATGGGAGGAGCTAGGAAATGATCTCAAGGCAGCTGGGACCTCAATCACTAAGAAAACTATTGGAAACACTTGATACCACAGTGGATTAAAATCCTGCAGTGCATGTATGGTACCTCGGCTTCAGAAGGAACCTGTTCAGGCTCACCTGAGGTTTGCCAATGAACGTCAAACTGGATTAGGATATGATTGGGAGGTGCTGGAATCAGATAACACCAAAATCAAACTGTTTGGCATTAACACAACTCTATGTGTTTGGAGGAAGAGAAATGCTGCCTATGATCCCAAGAACAACATCTTCTCCAACATCATAAATGAAAGTGGTAACATTATGTTTTGAGGTTGTTTGTCTGGCCAAGACACAGGACAACTTCACATCGTCAAGAAATGGATGGAGGGAGACATGTAAACGTTTAATGCTGCATGCCAACCTCTTTCCTACCACCATTAGACTGAAGGTGGGTCATGGATTGGCCTCCCAAAATGATAATAATCCATAACATACAGCCCAAGCAACGAAGGAGTAGCTCAAGCAGAAGCACATTAAGGTCATGAAGTGGCCTAGACAGTTTCCAAACATTAACCCTATAATAATCCTGTGAAGGGAACAGAAGTTCCCATTTGGCAAGCTACAGTCATACAACTTAAG
>NC_085861.1:53372830-53377830 GCF_034702125.1 Engraulis encrasicolus | reverse complement strand
CTTTTCCTCTCAGTTCTGGGCATTATGTGTGGTCTGGAACTGGTCAGCATCAGGGACAGATGTGAGGGTCCAGGTCAGGATCATAGCTATTCCACCACTGCCAGCCAGTGGAGGGCACTGCCTCCTAGCCTTAGAACAAAGCAAAAAGGCAGTAACTGCGTTGTTGTAAAAAATGAGTTACTGTGACTTTAATGACATGTATATCAAAGTTTAAATTTAAATCAAATGATTAATCTGCATAAAATGTGGTAGCAAAACTGCTGAATGTCAATAATCTCCCCAAAACTACTTAGACTGGATTGCAGTATCATTTAAAAGTCCTTTTACTCAGTTTGGAGCTCTGCGCAGTTACTGCCTTTTTGCTTTTTTGGGCAGTATAGTCTGTGGCTGTGTTTCAGATGGTGCACTTGTGCACTTTGGGCGTAACTAATGCGCCATATATGCATTGAAACACAGAGCCTGAAGTGCACAAGTGCGGCATCTGAGACACAGCACATGGCTCTATCCAAAATGGTAATCGCATAATTGTTACATAGTGCACTGCAATGTGTAGCTTACATTGATTCTTCTTAACACTGCAGAGAACCAAACTGAAAACATATGGCTACTTCCAAAATGTTTCAGCCATTTTGTACAAGATGCACTGCAATGTGTGAATTTTGACTTAGTTCTCTCCATAGCATGCGATTTTTGATTCGGCCAATGTTTGGCCCTGTGGTGAAACAGGAAAGAGCTTAGTCAAGTTGTTTTCTAGTGCGCAGCTGAGCAAAGGTGGTCCAAAGTGTGATGCAAATACACATTGACAAACTTACACTCGGTGTGAACTCATAGCCTCCTCACCTGTCAGAGTTCACGGTAAGTTCAAGTTACACACCAAATACACTGTTACAGCTTAGAGTGCTGCCTCAGGAAAACTGAAAAATCAAGAAATTAAGGCTTTTTGTGAGTGTGCTTTTTTGAATGAGCTGTCCAGCCACCTCTCTCTCTCTCTCTCTCTCTCTCTCTCTCTCTCTCTCTCTCTCTCTCTCTCTCTCTTTTCTCTATCACTCTTCCATACTTTTCTCTCCAGCTCTGTCTTACCCCCTTTTCCATCCTTATCTTTTCACCTTTCTTCATCGTCTCTACCTCTCTCCTCATCCCTCCCTCTTTCTTCCTCTCTCCCTCTCATTCTCTCTCTCTCTCTCTCTCTCTCTCTCTCTCTCTCTCTCTCTCTCTCTCTCTCTCTCTCTCTCTCTCCCTCTCTCTCTCTCCCTCTCTCTCTTGATTATTGGGTGTGGAAGGGAGTTGAGAGGAGAGGAGAGGAGAGCAGAGCAGAGCAGAGGGCTGGTGATGTCATGGCCGTGACTGGAGCTCCAGATAAGATAAGTGCAAACCCAGCAGGCTCCAGAAATAAACTGGGGCTGCCATTAGCACACAATCGCCACAGGATGCTGTGTGTGTGTGTGTGTGTGTGTGTGTGTGTGTGTGTGTGTGTGTGTGTGTGTGTGTGTGTGTGTGTGTGTGTGTGTGTGTGTGTGTGTGTGTGTGTGTGTGTGTGTGTGTGTGTGTGTGGCAGGCAGGCAGGATGCTGGAGCCCGTTCCACTGACCTTCAGGCTCCGGCCGCCGTGGCACACCGCCCAGTAACAGCACGTCCACACTCCCCATGCCCTGCACACACACACACACACACACACACACACACACACACACACACACACACACACACACACACACACACACACACACACACACACACACACACACACACACACACACACACACACACACACACACATGCAGACCTCCTCAAATACATGCGCGCACACATGCACACACGCACACACACGCACACACACACACACACACACACACACACACACACACACACACACACACACACACACACACACACACACACACACACACACACACACACACACACACACACACGTAGACAGCATGCCTTGCACACACAAGCATGCGTGCACACACACAAGCATGCGTGCACACACACACGCACGCACACACATACTTATGTAAATGCACATACACACATGTCCAGCACTCTCCTGCACAACCTCTTGCTTCGGCGTTTCCACACCTATGGGTTGACCCACTGATACGACACATTTGGAAGCAAAATATGACACGCCACTGTGCAATGTGTCTTGTTTTCTCCTCCAGTCCACAGTCTGCTTTGTCCACTAGCTGGCCCCTGTGTGTCAGGGCATGTACATGATTCATGCAAGCCTTTGATAAGGACCAGTAAAGCTCAGAAACCCCTCAGTAACACACACACACACACACACACACACACACACACACACACACACACACACACACACACGTTCACACAGACATGCATGTACGCACACACAAACACACACACACACATACAGTACACGCACGTTCACGTTCACACACACACATGCGTCCACGCACGCATGTACACACACACGGCCTTGTAAAACCGGCAAAAACTCTCCAGCTGAGAGCGTGGGGGTAATTATAGTGTTGGAGAGTCTGGGATTTTCATTAGCGCTGTACATTCAGTCATGAAGGTAAATATGAATTACACAAACACACACACAGTAACACACACAATAATATGCACAAACAAACACACACATGCGCGCACACGCACACGCACGCACACACACAAGCACGCACGCACGCACATACACACTCACACACACACACACACACACACACACACGCACACACACGGCATAACCTTTTGCTGGTCAAAAGCAATGACCGCACTCTTCTCCTCAGAGAACACGTTAGTCAGAGGTTATTGTTCTCATATTCCTAATAAATTTTAATTATGACTATTGTGATCCAAAAAGCACAGACATGAGCTGAAATGGAAAACAAGTGGAAACAAGAAACTTTAAACTTCAGGGTCAGGAGTTTTCAGGACAAAGAACAAATCTTCACTTATTTGCTACACACACCAGTGGCCAGGTCGACTATCATACCAGACCTACTTTGAAGGGCACATCCTTGATTGTGTCCATTGTATCCACCTTTTCAAAAGACTGAACTAGACAGACAACACACAAATGGTAAATGAACTGCATTTACAGGGCAACTTTCCACTCCTTTGAGCACTTAAAGTGCTTTACGTTGTATGCCTCACCCATTCACTCTCATTCACACACCTGTGACAGTAGCTGCCAGGCAGGGTATCACCCTGCCACCAGGAGCAACTTTGGGTTAAGTATCTTGCTCAAGGACACATGGATGTCAGGCAGAGCAGGGCTTGAACCTGCAACCTTCTGGTTGTTGAACGGCTCCACTACCACCTGAACCACCCCCCGCTCCAATCACTAATATTATTTAGTCAAGTCAAGTCAAGTAGGTTTTATTGTCAATTTCTTTACATGCACTGGTCATACAAAGAATTTGAAATTACATTTCTTGCTTTCCCATACAGACATAGACTAATCTAGGTAAGGACATAGACAGTATAGACATAGACAGTACTTATACATGGACTTAAGACAGTATGGACATAGACAGTGCTCATACAGACATTTAAAGTGCAAGACTGGACAACAGAAGACTTGTAGAGGACATACATTAAGAGGTATTTGTTGTGCTTTTGTGCTTTTCCTAAAAAAAGTCCTTTATAGCGTTCTGACATGGTAATAGTAGCATTTTGAAGAAAAATAAATATTAAAAAGGTCTGTCAAGTACACCAGCAGCAGTGTGTGTGTGTGTGTGTGTGTGTGTGTGTGTGTGTGTGTGTGTGTGGTGTGTGTGTGTGTGTGTGTGTGTGTGTGTGTGTGTGTGTATGTGTGTGTATGTGTTTAGTGCAGGTAGAAGGTGCGGTGTGCGTCTTGTGTGTGTGTTCGTGTGTCTGTGTGTGTGTGTGTGTGTGTGTGTGTGTGTGTGTGTGTGTGTGTGTGTGTGTGTGTGTGTGTGTGTGTGTGTGTGTGTGTGTGTGTGTGTGTGTGTGTGTGTGTGTCAGTGTGTGTATGTTTGGGTTTAGTGCAGAAAGTGCAGTGTGCTTGTGTGTGTGTGTGTGTGTGTGTGTGTGTGTGTGTGTGTGTGTGTGTGTGTGTGTGTGTGTGTGTGTGTGTGTGTGTGTGTGTGTGTGTGTGTGTGTGTGTGTGTGTGTGTGTGTGTGTGTGTGTGTGTGTGTGTGTGTGTGTGCATGTTTTGAGTTAGTGCAGGTTGAAAGTTCAGTCACAAGTATAGTAGTGCAGGTGGAATGTTCAGTCTCAGATATGGTGGTGGGGGATGGGGGGGGGGGTTGTCAGTGGCCTTGCTGGCTAGAGGCTGACAGTGGAGGGAGAGTGGGTTGAGTGTTCAGCATCTTGATCGCTTGGTGCATTGTGCTGCTCGCCAGCCTGGTGGTACGGGAACGGAGGCGCCTGTACCTCTTTCCAGAGGGCAGGAGGCTGAACAGTTTGTGTGCAGGGTGGCTTGTGTCTTTGATGATCATCAGTGCTTTCCGGGTGAGGCGTGTGGTGTAAATGTCCTGCAGGGAGGGGAGTGGTACTCCAATGATCTTCTTCGCTGTGTTCACAACACACTGGAGTGTCTTCCTGTTTTTCTCCGTGCAGCTTCCTCCCCACACTGTGATGCAGTTGGACACGACGCTCTCTATGGTTCCTCTGTAGAATGTTGTCATGATGGAGGGTGTAGCACTTGCCTTCTTTAGTTTGCGCAGGAAGTAGAGACGCTGATGGGCCTTCTTCGCCAGTGATGTAGTGTTGGTGGTCCAAGAGAGGTCGTCGCTGATGTGCACTCCAAGGAACTTGGTGCTGCTCACTCTCTCCACAGCATCGCCGTCGATGGTCAGTGGTGGCAGTTGTTTTTGGACCCTTTGGAAGTTGACAACAATCTCCTTGGTCTTGTTGACATTCAGCAGGAGGTTGTTGTCTTTGCACCATCTGGCCAGCAGGTCTACTTCTTCTCTGTAGTGAGTCTCATCGCCCTTGGTGATGAGGCCCACCAGTGTTGTATCATCCGCAAACTTCACTAGATGGTTAGTGCTGTGGGTCGTTGT
>NC_085861.1:53347830-53367830 GCF_034702125.1 Engraulis encrasicolus | reverse complement strand
ACACACACACAGACACACACACATATAATGCAGAGACAAACACACACACTGATGCCGTTTCGTCCCGTCATCCCTCTCCATAATTGAAAGCACGGCATGAGGAGAGGGCAGATGGGCTACCGGCAATGACAATAATAAACATTTATATTGCTCATTTATATGGAAAAATCTATACGGCGCACGGCTACAATCACAAAGAATCACACACGAGGCACTGGGAAGCCATCAGACAGACATGCATGGCGGCACGCCTCTTATTGAGGCTACAGCGCCGCATTCATCACAAGGGACACAGAGATCATTGTGTGTGTGTGTGTGTGTGTGTGTGTGTGTGTGTGTGTGTGTGTGTGTGTGTGTGTGTGTGTGTGTGTGTGTGTGTGACAGAAGAAAAAGCATTCTGTGTGTGTGTGTGTGTGAGTTGTGTATATAACAGAAAATGGCATTCAAGTGTGCATTTGTGTGTGTGTGCGTGCGTGCGTGCGTGCGTGCGTGCGTGCGTGCGTGCGTGTGTGTGCCCGTGCAAGTGTGTGTGTGTGGGTGGGGGGTTAGATGGAGTGCAGAGACCCATTGTCCAGGGTGGAAATCTTTCAGAGAAAAATGAAAGGAGGGCGATACAGATACCAGCAAATAGGAATTGAAGCACTTCACTGGGCCTCCAAATGCACTGGTGAACAAACAAGGCACATTCCCTGCACATTGAATGGGTGCGCTAACACTTTTATCTGTTGCAGATATGCATAGACACCTAAGAACGCCAAACAAGAACACACACACACACACACACACACACACACACACACACACACACACACACACACACACACACACACACACACACACACACACACACACACACACACACACACACACACAGTGTATTTCCAAAACAAACAAGCATATACATTTGTGTATATGTTATGAGAGAGAGAGAGAGAGAGAGAGAGAGAGAGAGAGAGAGAGAGAGAGAGAGAGAGAGAGAGAGAGAGAGAGAGAGAGAGAGAGAGAGAGAGAGAGAGAGAGAGAGATGTGAGATGTGCCAAAAAGCAGTCATGCAATGGATGTCAATGTACAATACCAGCTCCTTGAGGAGGTGAGAAACATCAAGCATTATTAAGCATGCACCAGTTGACTGCATCATTCATATCAATCTAACCCATCTTGGCACAAAGGAACACACAGGGTTGGCCATCGGGACCAATGATACAGTAACTAGTCGTTGGTATGGACACTATGGAGGTGCACTGTGTAGGATGGCGGCCAGAGTAGATATTGCAACCATGCTGCTCGTTGAAACTGTACTGCCTATTGATCAGATCAGATCTTTTCATAAATATTTACTGCAATTTACTATATTTACTAATTAAATAATAAAGCACGGCATGTAAAGCAAGCAAATTTTCCAATATGACCAAAGTACAGTAAGTTTTGCAGCTGAAAATATCTATTTCTGAAAATTCAAAATGGCGGACATGGAGAAGATCCACCTTTTCATCTATGAAGATTGCAATCTTCACAGTCTTAAATACTTATACTTTGATGGTGGTGATACGTATTAGTAAAATACGGTAACATTTGCGGATGGGCATTATGAATTCTCGAAAGAAACGGCTAAAAATATTACACAGTGCACCTTTAACAACAAATTCCTGCAGCCTTGTCTGGATCACCCTGAAGAGAAAATTATACTGTAAGGGGTTTTCATTTCACATTTCGTATGGAACTGCATAACATAGCCTTTCCAATGATGATAGTGATGGGTGTCTCAACAACATCAACGTTGATCACTATTCTGCAGGAAATGCTGTGGCAAACTCTGCCTACCTGAAAAGTCACATCCTCATGAATCTGATTTTGTCATCCCTCTAGCAATCGACAGAGATTATGTCTGTTATGACATTGCAGATTGCAATTGCTTTATTTTTGGTTTGTCGTAAAAATAGCACAAATCACTTTTCACAGGAGAGAATTTTGAACAAATGTATTTTATTTAATCATGACACACAGAGTCCAATCCACAATCAATTTCCGACAGACAAGGTGTTTCTAATGGCGAATAACCCCCGAAAGAACACAGACCAAACCTCACACTGAATATCATGAGGGAGCTTCCTGCTTGACTGGTACAATTGGGAAACACACAAGCATATTCGGGTGCACACAGGCGGTGCACACACACACACACACACACACACACACACACACACACACACACACACACACACACACACACACACACACACACACACACACACACACACACACACACACACACACACACACACACACACACACACACACACACACACACACACACACACACACACCATGGCCAGAAAAACACCGAAAATTGCAGCCATTACCAGCAACCAGAGTGATGACAGACATTGGCCATGTGTAACATTACATTACATTGGCCAATGGAAGTACAAGGCGCTCCTTCGAATGTGTGTGTGTGTGTGTGTGTGTGTGTGTGTGTGTGTGTGTGTGTGTGTGTGTGTGTGTGTGTGTGTGTGTGTGTGTGTGTGTGTGTGTGTGTGTGTGTGTGTGTGTGTGTGTGTGTGTGTGTGTGTGTGTGTGAGTGTGAATGGGTAAGATTAGTGCCCCTCTGCTGTTGAAAAGGGAGGCCACTCCCAACATCAAGCCCCCCCCCCCACACACACACACACACATCCCTCTACCCCCTTATTTCTTTCTTTCCCCCTGTCTCTCTCCATCTGCCCCCCGCTCTCTCTCTCCATCTGCCCCCCTCTCTCTCTCTCCCTTCCTCGCTGTCTCACCTCTCTCCATCTTTACTTTCTGCTCATTTTCCATCTCCCTCCATCTACCTTCTCCACCTCCCTTGGTACCTTTGTCTCTCTCTTTTGCTTTCCGTCTCCCTCACTCCCCCTCTACCTCCCTTACCCTTACAACCCTACAACTCCATCTCCCTGTCTCTCTGCACTTCCATTCCTTCCTTCCTTCCTGCCTTCCTTTCTTTCTCTCCGCTCGCCCCATCACTCACTTTCTCTTCATCTTTGCACCTCCCTCTCACTCGCAATCTCTCTCTTCTCTCTCTCTCTCTCTCTCTCTCTCTCTCTCTCTCTCTCTCTCTCTCTCTCTCTCTCTCTCTCTCTCTCTCTCTCTCTCTCTCTCTTTTCCTCTGTATTCCTCTTTGCCTCCCTCTGCTCCATCCGTCTCTGTTCTGTACCACCTTCCCCCCCCTCCTCCCTCTCCAAACATCTCCTACTTCATCTCTCTCTCTACCTCCTTCTCTCTCTCCTTTTCTCTTTTTCCCCTTCCTGCTCATTTTCTCGGTCTCCCGTCTCCCCCCCTTCTCCCTCTTCACCCCTTATGTCTCTCTACCCCCCCCCCCTCTCTCTCTCTTGCTCCTGGCCCATTCCCTCTCTCCCTCTCTTCCTCCCTCCATCATCTTCCCTCTACTTCCCCCCTCTCACCATGCTCCTTTTCTCCTTGTCCTCCTCTTTTTTTCCCTCTTTACCCCCTCCATCTCTGTCAATGCCCCATTCCCTCCCTCCCTCCTTTCATTTCCTCATCACTCCATTTTCCCATTTCTCCTCTTTATCTCCACTCTCTCTCTCTCTCTCTCTCTCTCTCTCTCTCTCTCTCTCTCTCTCTCTCTCTCTCTCTCTCTCTCTCTCTCTCTCTCTCTCTCTCTCTCTCTCTCTCTCTCTCTCCACCGCCTCATGCTCCTTTTCTCCTGCCCCCCTTCCCCATGTGTACCCCCTCCATCTCCCTCTATGCCCCATCTCCCTCTCTCCATCTCTCTCTTTCTCTCCCTCTCTCATTCCCCAATTCCAAATGGCCCCCGAACAAAAAAAAACTCATCAGTATTCTGCTCACTCACAGTCCCAAAAAATGTGTGTAGTGGGGTAGAGGTGTGTAACAGTGTGTGTGTGTGTGTGTGTGTGTGTGTGTGTGTGTGTGTGTGTGTGTGTGTGTGTGTGTGTGTGTGTGTGTGTGTGTGTGTGTGTGTGTGTGTGTGTGTGTGTGTAGAGGTGTACCAATGTGTGTAAAAGTGTGCGTGCGAGTGTGAAGGGGTGCGGTGTGTGTGTTTGAGATTCTGTGAGTCTTTTGGTACAGTGTGTGTGTGTGTGTGTGTGTGTGTGTGTGTGTGTGTGTGTGTGTGTGTGTGGAGGTGTACCAATGTGTGTAAAAGTGTGCGTGCGAGTGTGAAGGGGTGCGGGTGTTTCCTTTGAGATTCTGTGAGTCTTTTGGTACAGTGCTGTCAATGTGTATTGGACGGATTTGTGGATTTGTGTTTCTCGGATAGCTAAATGAATGTGTGTGCGCGTGTGCGTGTGTGCGTGTGTGTGTGTTTTGTGGATTTGAGACCTTCTATGTACAGCATATGTGTGTGTGGGAGTGGTGCATTCACAACTGTGCGGTTGTCTGCACAGTATGACAGATTTGTGTGTTTGTGAACATGGGTGTGTCATGTGTGTCTGCGTGGAGACATACCTCTTAGCCATGTACTATATGTGTGCTTGTGTATGGTGAGCGTGTGAAGTCGCGCACACATGCAAGCAAGCACGCAAGCACACACACACACACACACACGCACGTAACGAAACGTAACGTAACACACGCACGCACGCATGCAAACACACATCCGAGAACATCTGCATTTCCTTACATCCATAATGGCACACATCCAAAGATAATTGGACTGAAAGGAGTGAACAGAGCTTCAGCACGAGAAGCCAACAGCTGGTGTCTGTCTGTCTGTCTGTGTCTATCTGTCTGTCTGTGTCTATCTGTCTGTCTGCTTGTCTGCCTGCCTGCCTGTCTGTCTGTCTTCCTTCCTATGTCTAACTATCTCACTGTCTGTCTGTCTGTCTGTCTTGCCGTGCCTTTTTCTGTATTCCTGTCTGTGTGTCTGGCCATCTGTCTGTCTATGTCTGCCAGACCCCCCATCTCTGAGTCTGTTAGTGTATCTAGCTGTCTTCCTAGCTAGGTTAGTCAGTCAGTCTGTCTGTCTTTGTGTCTGTATGACTGCCTGTCTGTCTCCCTATCTGTCTTCTGGTCAAATTATCTTGCTGTCTGTCTGTTTCTCTATCTGTCTGCATGTTGGTGATTCTGTCGATCTGCCTGCTTGTGTGTCTGCCCATCTGTCTGTCTGTCTGCCTTTCTGACTACAGTTTTCTCTGATTGGGGACTGTTTAAAGAGGCCGCATCCACAAGCATAAATTACTCTCTCATTATCATAACACAGACACACACACACACACACACACACACACACACACGCTTATGCACGCAAGCACGCACGCACACAAACACACACACACACACACACACGTCAGAAGGCTTTTCCTCCCTTTTCAACCGCCACAAATTGCCCATCAGTTGAGGGAGCTTTTACTGCCAAAACACACACACACACGCACACGCACACACACATGCAAATATGTAAAATAATACAAGTCTCTCTCATCTCCTGCTGAGAGCCTGAATGTAGTGGAGTCATTTGGGCGCCATCATACAATTTGTGTCAGGACAGGACATACAGTTCTATGGGTGAATGAATTAAGTGTGTGTGTGTGTGTGTGTGTGTGTGTGTGTGTGTGTGTGTGTGTGTGTGTGTGTGTGTGTGTGTGTGTGTGTGTGTGTGTGTGTGTGTGTGTGTGTGTGTGTGTGTGTGTGTGTGTGCGTGTGCGTGTGCGTGTGCGTGTGCGTGTGCGTGTGTGTGTGTGTGTATGTGCATTTGTGTTGGGTGACACATAAGGGGACCAGGATGTAGTGTAGGTTAAAAATAATACAGAGGAAAAGAACACTGCAAAAAAAACCACTGCATCTCATTTTTAGTGGTGTACATTTTAGTGGCATGGGGTATAATGCTGCCTAAACTGTTTAATGGAATATTTATCTGACATTTGTAAGTAAAAAGAGTAAAAGCAGAGACTGCTCAGCAATAATGAGTACACCGCTGTTGAAAAGTAACATTTTGAACAATATTTCAATAAGCACACAAGTTATTTCCAAAATATGCAGAGAGTAAGTTGAATACAACATCTGTTAATCTTACAACATCAAAGTAAGGCTAATGACATAAACGACATATTTTTCCATTTTTGTGAAATATTGCTTGTGCAAAAGTAAGTACATACCTATGTACTCCCATAGAGAGGATCATGATCTGCTTCGCTTGTCACAGTACATGATATACTGTACATGTTTCTTTTGGTGACATTTAGCTTCCCAATGCATTCATGCAGCCCCAAACCATGTGAGTCCTACTACTATTTGTCAATCTACTGTATGTGTCATCAGATCACAGGACATGGTTCCAGCAATCCATATTTTTAGTTTGCATGTCTCTGGTGAGACTATAATGAACAAATTTGCTCAGGAAGTCTAGGATTCACTCTCACACCCGCACACGTAAAACTAACCAGCAAACAAGGTCAAAACTACTTGTGGGGTCCAGGATTTGGGCCCAATTGGGGGATTATTTTCAAGATAGAGAGTCACTTTGAGGTGTAACAGCTCTTCTATTATTAGTGTTTATTAAATACCAAATGGGTTTGAAGGCATATATTCAACAGTATATAGGCAAACATTAAGAATAACTTATGCATACCAGGCGGAATGTGCAGAAAATGCCACTTTTTGGGTTATTTTTTTAATTTTCAAGGGGTGGGTTATTTAATTCTTGTATTGATAGTGTTAATCATGTCCCAAATGGGTGTGTTGATATTTTGAACTTGATGATTATCCCACACCCTCTCTCTCTCTCTCTCTCTCTCTCTCTCTCAATCTCTTGCCTGCGCTCCCTCCCTTACAAATTCAGCTATTTTTCCTCCACTACTACTTTACATTTAGATTATGACTAGTAAGTCATATATCTCCAAATGAGGATTTACTATGTGGCCAGGCAGCCTGGGCGAATAGCCGACTGTTGACTCTGTCAATCAGTCTGGCAAAAGCCATGAGGAATCTGTCTCCGTGGACGATGGTCTGATCTTACTCTATCATTTAAATTAATTGAAGTTCCAAACTCAAATTAAAACCCATATTGTGCTTTATTAGCATTTCGATATAGCGTCGCAAAAGCATAGAAATAACAAAACGAAAGTGTGAATATAGTTACCTTAACCAATCAGTAACGGAGCTCGCGGGTGAGTTCTAAGTCACCACTCTCAACTGTTTGCTGATTGGCTAAACACTGAGAGAACCGAGCTCGAGGCATTTGCCAGACGATGTGCGGAGCCAAAATCTTTGGGTGGAGTAGGCCTACATGGATGGCGTCGCCAGGCTAGCAGTGTATTGCAGCATTGCAGAGTTAGGACTTTAATAGTATTTCCACCTACTCCTCTGTAAAGGTGCAGAGTATATACGTTGGCCGGAACCCTGCTTGCTTGGTTGGTGGTTTATGTAGTCTTTCGTCAGGTAAGCAATGAGGACATGTCTGTCGGGGCTGCACTAGGGGAGAAATAGGGCCCGGGCACTTTTGGCTTAAAAGGGCCCCCTCAGGGGGCGCTGTAGCACAGCGCACTAATACCCCCACATTTGAGTTTGCATCCCCACCCACGAGGGCCCCGGTTCGAGTCCGGTCATTTCCCGATCCTCCCCTGTCTCTCTGTCCCATTCGCTTCCTGTCACCATCTTTGACTGTCCTGTCAATAAAGGCATGAAAGCTCCTAAAAAATAGTTTTTTAAAAATTAAAAAAAGGGCCCCCTCATAATTAGCGGCACAGAACTCACTCACCGGTGGGCCCCGCACCGTCGGGGCACCTATTTTCAGAAATGTAAAGAAATGTTTTATTTAAAAAAATTAAAATCACATTTCTGAAAGTAGGGGCCCACAAGCATGCAGGGCCCACCGGGAAATGCCCGCTATGCCACATGGCCAGTCCAGCCCTGATGTCTGTACTCGAGGCACGAGGACACGCGTACCCTATAGTGTCTGGGTGTCTGGGGTTGGAAACATGAGAGCAGAGATCCCTAGGGCGGTGTGTTCTTTTCTTATAGAAACATCTGCAGACACACACACACGCACACACGCACACACACACACACACACACACACACACACACACACACACACACACACACACACACACACACAAATACAGAGAGAGAGAGAGAGAGAGAGAGAGAGAGAGAGAGAGAGAGAGAGAGAGAGAGAGAGAGAGAGAGAGAGAGAGAGAGACATGGTTGTGGGACATGGTTGTGTAATTCTGTCAGAATGGTTTCCCATTGTGTATGCAGGAGTGTTGTGTATTATTTGTCCCTCTTGGCATGAATAAATTACACAGTCCCTTTAAAGAACAAGGCTGCAGACAGGTCAGAAAACCAGTCTCCAGCGCAGTCATGAACGCACACAGGCACGTGCACGCACACACGCGCGCGCGCACGCGCGCACACACGCACGCACGCACGCACACACACACACCTTCTACTTCACCCTCTTACCCTGGCCTGAAGGATACTGTACCCATATCATTCACCAGAGTGTTACATGTAACAACTGCTTGCATGTATTAGAAGCCTGATACCCCGGATCTACTGTGGAGGGCATAGGCTTAAGTGGAGTGACTCTGCAAGTTTTGAGGTAAGTCTTACATTATTAATGTGCATTAACACAACGCATTCCACCCTTGCTGAGGGTGCAGTGTTGCAGCCGCACCCACCAAGACTGGGGAAAGATTCCCACAATGCATCTGTTTGAAGGACTTTCGTTTTTTAAATTATGCCAACTTCCACATGTATGCATGCACAAGCATGTATTCATGCATGTATGCAAATTAGACTTACAGTAACACTCCTTCAAACACACACACAGACACACGCACATGCACGCACATATGCAAGCACGCACGCACGCACAAGTACTACCAATTTCATTAATACAAAAGGACATTTTAAGAATTGGTACATAGAAAATCTACCTAAGCACGAGGAAGAAACAATGAGGTAAATAAATAAATAAAAATACAAACAGAAACGTAGTGTAAGGAGCTCAGTTTCCTGTGCCAAGAATAATCATGAATAATTCATGAATCCGTCTCACACACACAAACACACACACGCAGCCTATGTCTGACTGTCTGTCTGCTCTACATAGCCTTGTCACACTTAATGCTGTCTGCCCCACAGAAACACACACACACACACACAGCAAGAGAGAGAGGGGGGAATATCACACATCCAAGTGCACACACCAAGTGCACACACGCCTGTGCCTGTACACACACAAAAACAGATACATAGACATACACACACATTGGCACAAATACAGTATAACCAACAATACAGCAAAAATACAGTACAATAGTACACTACTGTCTGCACCTTAACAACAAACACCTCATGGCCACATTCATCCACACACAAACACAAACACACACACACACACACACACACACACACACACACACACACACACACACACACACACACACACACACACACACACACACACACACACACACCACACACACTGTAATACAAGGAATTGAAAAAACATTTGCTGTAAGTGTATCTTAATGTTGAGATTATGAACACACACACCCCCCCCGCCCCCCCCCCCCCCCCCCCCCCCCCCCCCCCCCCACACACACACACACACACACAAGCACACATACTTTAATACTAGGACTTGAACAACAAAATTACAGTACATTTACATTTACTGCACACACACACACACACACACACACACACACACACACACACACACACACACACACACACACACACACACACACACACACACACACACACACACGCTAGTCAGCATTACATTATTAATCAAAGCCGCAATGTTTTATCTCCGCTGCAAATGAGATTCCTGGTGTATTTGTCATGCAGGCGTCCACAGCCGACAGAAAGAATCCGCTTCCCTTTGATAAAAAATCATATGAGATATACGTATCATGTCTGAACGGTCCCTCAAAAACCTGCCACACATCCCGCAAGCCAAAACACACGACACACACACACACACACACACACACACACTTGCACGCTACACGTGTGCGTGCGTGTGTTTATGTGTGTGGGGAGGGCCGCTGAAAGCGTTGGCCAGGCCCAGGACAAAGTCATCTGACTGGGCCCCCTCACCCAATACACACAATGCAAAAAGGGCCCTCTCTCCCTGGGCCCGGGACAACTGACACACAACCAACCACTGGATTACTCTTACTGCACATCACCAGCACCTGGACAGTGGTTGTGCACAGGGACGTTACTTTGAACACAACCAACCACGTTGTGTATGCGTGTGTGCGTGTGTGCATGCGTGCACATGTGTGTGTATATGCATGCACTACATCTTGATTCTGACCTCCGTGGTACATTTTCATACTCTCATTGTTCATTGAGGTAGCACAGTTCTCTCGAATGTTCCTGACAAACTCTTTCAGAGAAGCATTAGGGCTTCTCCGGGGACCATTTGCAGCAATTGGGGCCTCCCTAATGACTGCAGTAATTCCAGGCAAGAGACTGGCTGGAGATTGCTTAAAGTGTTTCAATGTGAAGTCTTGACTGCAGTGTGGGGTTGCAAGTAGTATGTGAGGGGGCTGTGTGTGTGTGTGTGTGTGTGTGTGTGTGTGTGTGTGTGTGTGTGTGTGTGTGTGTGTGTGTGTGTGTGTGTGTGTGTGTGTGTGTGTGTGTGTGTGTGTGTGTGTGTGTGTGTGTGTGTGTGTGTGTGTTTATGTGTGTGTCCTTGAGCATGCATGTATGTGTATTGTGTCTGTGTGCACTGTATCTGTCCATATGCATGCATGCATGTGTGAGTGTGTGTGAGAGAGTGTGTATGTCTGTGTGCCTGCATGGGTGCGTGTGTGGGTGCATGCATGCGTGCGTGCGTGCGTGCGTGCGTGCGTGCGTGCGTGCGTGCGTGTCTAAACTGTCCTGATGCCTCCAACCTCGAGTGTCAGTCTAGCGGGGTAAGTGAGCCATGGAGCTAGCTGGAGGATTTTAATCACATTTGGGGAGGAATGCTTGTGCGTCTCCGCCGTTCTTATCGGCCTGTAATTGTGCCTAATTTGGGCTTTCCAGTTCACCCGTCCTCAGGGGGAGACGCTTGTACTCCTGACCTACTTACTGTGGAGCAGGGAGGCAGCAGCACGCACACACACACACACACACATGCAGAAAACACACACAGACACAGACACAGACACAGACACAGACACACACCACACACACACACACACACTCACACTCACACAAACACACACATATGCAGAGAACACATGCACGCACGCATGCACGCATGCAGACACACACACATGCAGAAAACACACACAGACACAGACACAGACACACTCACACTCACACTCACACACACACACACAGAAATGCAGAGAACAAATGCACGCACACATGCACGCACGCAGACACACACACACACACAGAAAACATATACACACACACATATGCACACGTGAATGCAGACAAGAACATGTGCAGGCACACACAGGCAGACAGGCAGGCAGGCAGATAGACACACACACACACACACATAAACACACACACAAAAACAGACACTCACAATGCACGTGTGTTCACTACCCTCTATGTCAAGGATGAGTAGAGCCCAAGGGGTGTAGTGAGAAGGAGCTTGAAAATATTTTGGCAGTGCACATCCCAGTATAACAGACATACACGTATACAAATATACTATAACAAGTATACACGTCCCACACACACACACACACACACACACACACACACCCCTACACACACACACACACACACACACACACACACACACACACACACACACACACACACAAATTCATATTTTCTTTCAGCCTCTAGTATTTCACTCCCTTCATTCACCTTTCCCTTCCTCTTTTCTCTCACCTTCTATCGTCCTTCCTTTATTCCTGCATCTTCCCCCCCCCTCCCTTCGTTGGCTTTGCGACCCCTTGATTACAATCCACACACAAGCACACCCCCCCCCCCCCCACTGTCTCTCACACTCCTGCTCATCATCATCCTCCTCCCAGTAACTCACTCCCCCAAAATAACACACACACACAAGCACGCACGCACGCACGCACGCACGCACGCACGCACGCAGGCACACACACATGCACGCACGCACGCACGCACGCACGCACGCACGCACGCACGCACGCACGCACGCACACACACACACACACACACACACACACACACACACACACACATACACTAAATCTGCCACACAGTCCCATAAGTGATTGCACCCCGGCAGTGGTGTGCAGGCACCAGGTCCACACTGTATAGGCACCATCTGATGTGAGATCAGTTCTGATCCACACCTAGCGGTGCCAGAACTGAGGCACAACAGTGCCAAATCCGGATGGAATCTGGGCCAAGTCAGTGCCAAATCTGGGCCAGAGCCGTGCCAAATCTGGGGCAGCTCCATGTCTCAATGCACTGGATGGTGCCACCTGGCAAGTCAGTGTACTCGGCATGGCATGCTGGTCCAGTTGCCCAGTGGATAAAGCGGACCCCCTCCTGGTGAGCTCCTTCCCATCCAACTAACTACCCAACCAGCCTTCCAACCAGCGAGCCAGCCACAGGGGCAGTGGACCAGGGCTGGACTGGCCATCTGGCATTGCGGGCATTTCCCGTTGGGCCCTGCCTGCACCCTCGTGGGCCCCTATTTTCAGAAAAGTTAATTTGGGGGGGGGGGGGGCAAAAGTGCCCGGGCCCCGTTTCTCCCCTAGTCCAGGTCTGGCTTGGACGGCTGGTGAGCCAGTTTCACAAGTGTCCAACCTAAACTCTCTCCGGTCTGCAGAGAATGGGGGGACCACATCACTGAACTGGACGGATCCACACACATGGGCTTGTGTTTAGGGGCCAACATGGTGGCATGGCATCAGCATTTCATTTCATCATTCTCATTAGAGCATCATCATCCGAGTCCTTCCACTCTGAAGCCAGAGACCCCTGCAGAGATTAGGGTTCATGGTCAGGGGAGCCAAGCTGGATGAACACCATCAGAGATCATTTCATTGGAGCATCATACCAATCCCCTCACTCCCTGCAGTGGCCACATCAGTGGCATATAAACATACACTCACACACCCACACGCACGCATGCACGAACACACACAGAGATTCATTTCAGGAGCCAACATGCCAGCACAGCATGAAGAGTGCTTTTAAACTAAGCCCAAGATCTTCAGAAGGGAATGCATGCTTCATGTGATATAAAAAGGCATACCAAGTTTATAATAAACACCATGGCTGCACAGCAGTGGTAGTTGTAGTTTCACTGTTTACATGTTGCATGTTGTTGCATTCTTTACATTATTCACACATTTTTTTTCATTTGATTTCTTTTCCAGATAAGATGTGAGACAGCTGTAGGAGGTAATATATTATTTAATGTATTAGTAATTAGTAATGTATATTATTTTTCATTTGGTCAGTGTAGACATTGGCACACATGGGTGCGTTTCTCAACAGCAGCGTTGCTAAGTTAGCGACTTACTTGGTTGTAATTGCGGATGTACCAAATCCAAGATTCGGTTTTGGATTCGGATGGATTCGGCCTTGTTGACAGGGTTCAGTTTCGTCCTTTTCGCACATTTAGGGTACACCTCATTGCACTTCCTAACTTTCTTTCCTGTTGCTACCTTCCTTCTCTGTTGCTTGCAAGGCTCAACGCCATTGATGAACGTTGATCAAAGTTTTATTCAGTATCTCATAAAAGCACAATTCCGATGTCAACATCTCATTTGCAATCGGGATGTTGAAGGAGAAAAGTCCCCCCAAAAGTTGCTCTGTCCAGGTTGACTGTGAGAAAACTTAATTATATTCTCCACAGAGGCGGGGGAGGAAGCACTGACCGGGCAAATACACCGGCCACGACGAGATCAAGCGACAGAGAATTACTAGGCTGTGTAGCGAGAGCGATATGAGCGATAGAAGCAACAGAGTAGGTCCGTTAAAAGCAGAATGTGGCGGCGGGTGTCACCGAACCGCATTATAGCTAATTTGCATAATATTGGCTGGAGTTGAACCACAAACTTTCACTCTAGTCGCCCGGATCGCTTTTCTCTATTCTGTCTTCCGCGACTCAATACAAAGTCAATTACTTCCATCAGGGGAATCACTCATGTCGCACTTGGTCTATTTGTGCCTTGAGGCAAGAGGTCACAAGCAACAGAAGAAGGACGGGAGGATCTAGTTTGAAACCCACCCTTAGACACAACGGTCAGGTCCAAAATGGTTACCAGCATGTGCTGCTGGTACCCACATGACAGCTGCCATATCAGAGTAATGAGAACGAGAATGAGTAATGAGAATGAGAACACTGTCACCCCACTGCAGTATCTTGGAGTGACTAATGGATAGTGGTGTCAACAATCATCGATTTGGCGATGCAATGCAATGCAATGCGGGGCATGGACGATTCAAATCAATGCAGCAAGTTCCAGAATCGATACGGCAATTTTTTTGAAGTTTCGTTTACTTCCGTGGATATGAATGTTAATTAAATAAAAGCACTTCAAAGCATTGAAAACTGATAGACTTATACAAAAAACAGCCAATAAAATGTTGCCCAGTATATAACTACTTGTATTGCCTCATCATGACTGATGAAACATTTGCTATGCTTTCAGTAGAAATGTAATGCATTGCAATGCATCGTAGAATTGAATCGAATCGAATCGAATCACTACCTCCCGAATCATAATCGAATCGAATCATGAGGGTAGTGCCAATTCACACCACTACTAATGAATATTTAGTCTCAAATGGATACCTAGTGTCATTGAGTTCATTTGCTGCTTTTGTTGACGGCAGTTCTCTCTGTAGATAAGGATAGGATAGATAAGGATATCAATGCTGTCCTAAAGACAACATATGTGTGTGTGTGTGTGTGTGTGTGTGTGTGTGTGTGTGTGTGTGTGTGTGTGTGTGTGTGTGTGTGTGTGTGTGTGTGTGTGTGTGTGTGTGTGTGTGTGTGTGTGTGTGTGTGTGTTGGTTCCTGAGCAGTCACCCCATGACTATGGTGGTAGAGTTTAAAATCTGCCCTCATAGCAGTGCATTCCTTGCGCCCGAGTCAGCATGGAAGATAGCGTGCCAACAGAGGAGTCAGTCCAAGCCTCAGAAAGTTTAAAAACTCCATTTATTCAATTTGCCACAGAACATTACCTCATCTTCTCTTCTCATTATTTTTCTGCCCATAAAAATAAGCAGAATGTGGTGCCGCAAATGTGATGCCGCAGAGTTCATTCTGAAGCTAGAACTGACACCTCTGTATACCAGTCCATAGATAGCTAGGTATTGTGGCCTCTCACAGCAAATGGACATATTTACTCTGAAAACACTTAACTACATCATGATTACTTTGCTATGACAATGCAGAAAGTCTTCAATAACAGATTGAGACTTGGCCATTATGGTGACAATAAGGTTATAACAGAGCCTCTGCACTAAGGGGTTAACCCAGGTGTGGTGGGATATTGTATCACAATTAGTGGTGGGCCGTTATCGGCGTTAACGTGCTGCGATAATGTGAGACTCTTATCGCGCGACAAAGAAAATATCGCACGTTAATCTATTCTCAAAATATGGATTTGGGGTTTGGGGATGCGCTTCACCATAGCGTTTGATTGACAGACGCTTTCAGACTGCCCTCCAGTCACTTCGCCTCTCCACCTGTTGCTCAGCAGAGCAGACCTACTAAATATGAACAGTGTTTGTATGCTGTAAACAGTAATCTCTCTGCCGTGGTAGGTGTTGTTTAAGTGCTTTTTCATAAGTGGTAGACTAGAGAGACGTTATTGTTTGAGGTGAAGCAGACAGTGTACCAGCCCGACATAGCCTACATTTCCTCACGCATTGCATGGAACACAAACAACAGTCCTGTTCCAGAAATCTTGCCTGTGCCATAATTGCAAAACATACCGTGTGATATACATTTTGAAGATTGTCAAACTGAAACTGTCAATATCTACTCTCGCTGAATGTTTGTGTTATGATCGCGCATTTGCGACTCATGTCAGACGGTAATACACCTCGCGGTTGTTGCGCTTGATATAGCCAACCTCGCGGTCATCGCGCTTGACTTTTTTTTTTTTTTGCAAACTGAATTCATTTGGAGTTGTAACTCCGCTGGAATTCTAACGCAGAGATCAACTGTCAGGTTTAGGCCAAATCGATGTGGGCCAGTGCTTTAGGGTCTAGAAGAACTAGCTTTAGAAATCTAGTAGCCTGGCTCTGACTTTGCTGTACTTGCTGCGCAGCTCCTCCCTCTCAGAGCCGCTGCCCTTTTTAACAGTCAGTGGCAGATTCATTCTCTCTCTCTCTCTCTCTCTCTCTCTCTCTCTCTCTCTCTCTCTCTCTCTCTCTCTCTCTCTCTCTCTCTCTCTGCCCATTAGATATGCTGAATTGTTGAGGTCATTTTGTTTAAATAGTCTAAATGTTTGATAGATTTCTATATTTGCCTCTACAATTTATAGCACTGTTCATTTTGAAATGTCAGTATATTATGACTGTAAATGCTTCCTAACATATTCACAACACTTTTCAAATATTGCAGTGATTTTTTTTTCATCACCAAATATCAACCATTTTTTGATGATGAGATGCATTTTGGAAAAAAAGAGATGAGCTCTGGTCTAATGCTCCATCTTAAGAAACCCCCTAGGGTTTTTTTCGTCATTATTTCGCTAGCGTGCCTATTCTAAATGAGCCATTTTGATATAGATTAATCTAGATTAATCTAGATTAATTTAATAAATACAGTGAGATTAATCTAGATTAAAAAAATTAATCTATGCCCACCCCTAATCACAATCCATCACACTTAGCAATTACTACATAATTTACATCAGTACAATGTGCTATTCTGAGGTGCATTTCTCGAAACCGTCGTTGCTAACTATGTTAGCTACTTTGCTGTTTGCAATGCAATTTCCCATTGGCAACTACCCAAGTAGCTATCTGGCTAACAACTACGCTTTGGAGAAAGGCACCCCTGGATTGTAGATTGGCAAGTGCTAACATTTTAGCCAGTTATCAGTATGATTTTTGCATCGGATTATTATTTTGGGTTAGCATGCCGCCAAGAGAGAAGCATGCAAGCTAGCATAAATAAAGAGTAGAGCAGGAGGCTACACTGGAGGGAGCAGACAGGAGGAAACCTGCCCCAGGGATGAAACTGTCTGTTAGGAGTGTAAATATTGTCCAGAGGGATGTGGGTGTTTTTATCACGAACATGAGGTATGGAATTGCAAGTCTTCACCTGACAGAAACAGACAAGCGCACATACAGTACACGTGCAAACTCAGACACATACACACACACACTTTCATACACCAGGTGCATACACATATCTGCAAAAGACACACACAATAATACACAGTAAATAAACAAATGTCTGTCAGACAAAATTACATCTAGAGGATTGAACTCGGGATATCAGCTGCTGTCATGATGTCAGTCTTTATGTGATTATATATAGAGAATAAATGGATAACCAGGGATGCCGTCACCGACAATATGGGACAAAGGGGTCAGTTGTCCTGGGCCCAGAAAGAGAGGGGGTCCAAAATTGGGTTTTCATTTTATTGTATGTATTGGACAGGGGGCCCTTTCAGATTACTTTGTCCTGTGCCTGGCAAAAGCTGCCAACGGCCCTGCTGATAACGAATGCAATGACTCGTTGGCTAAACACCTACAATATGTTTAAATGTAAGGTATGCATGAACAGGTCTAAAAAGTCTGGACCATCATCTTTACCATTAAAAAAAAATCATTACCATTAAAAATCCATTCTTTCTTTTTTTCTTTCATTCTTTCTCTTTTGCCCAATTTGTCTTCACATTTTGTTCTCTCTTTCTTTCTATCTTTCTTTCTTTCTCTCTTTCTTTTTCTCTGGCTTTGTCAGCATTCTTATTGTGTTGGCCTGTGGTAACTGAGACATTCCTCAGTGAAGAGGTAAGTGTAGAGATCAGTGTCATGGCTGCTTTCCCTCTCTTACCTTCTCGCCTCACCTGAGCTGGAATGCCGATGACCTCTCTGCGCCAGATGACCTGCACCAAACTTTGTCACTTACTGCTTCGCTAACTTTATTGTACTGACAGGCTTCATAACCCTGTAAATATAACTTAGTGTTGACGTATGTACTAAAGGGGTGAACAGTCCCTGTTTAAAATCATTTAAGGAAAACTTAATATAGGTCAAACTAGAAATGCACTCAGAGAATGCAGACCTCCGCCAGGGAAGCTGAATTTGTTCTAATATTTGTGACATGGTGTGGTGTGATTCATGCAGGCCTACAGGTTAGGCCTACCATTGTGTTGAGAGAAGTGAACCTTCAATGTTAACCAAATTATGTGTGTCTTTTATTAGCTCGGATGTGTGTCACCTGGTTAGCTTTAGTATAGTTCACCTGCCATTGTGGGATTGGCAAATGTTTGGTCATGCCAAACAGGCCCTATGTAATGTGGAATATGTAGGCCTATACTGGAATGATTAAATCCCATCGCTATAGCCTTAGTGACATTGTTCATTCATTGTGTGTTGGCAGCATGCCTTTCATCACATAATTGTTTTGCCACAATATTAAATGGCACAGCTATTACTGTAATATCCACCCATAATAATTAATGATATGACTACGGTGGTCAACATTGCCCTTTGAGAACACTTTAGGATCACACACGCTGGCAACACAATATTGATTAGGCTAATTTTAAATAGTGAACTATAATTCTTCCACCCTTCGAACAAACTTCAACCGGACAGACGAGAGAAAGCTGATTTGGTTGAGAACAATTAACTCTGCGAAAGCTGCGACGTATGCGTGACATCAGAGCCGTCTAAAAAGAGTTGCGCAAACCGGGGACCAGGAAGTCGGTTGGTGATGTGATTCGCGTAGATTAAAATGCTTCTTAACAGTAAACTTCTGTTCGTTGGAAACTAACACAGAACCATCACATACCAAACAAAGATTAAGTACAAACAAATTACATTACCTTTACCACATTTTCTGTGTTCTACGGCCACCTCCTAGAACTAAGTAACTTCTAATTAGGGGTGGGCATAGATTAATTTTTTTAATCTAGATTAATCTCACTGTAATTATGAAATTAATCTAGATTAATCTAGATTAATCTATATCAAAATGGCTCATTCAGAATAGGCACGCTAGTGAAATAATCCCGGAAAAAACCTTTGGGTTTCTTAAAACAGATCGCGCATTAGACCAAAGATCATCTTTTTTTTCCAAAATGCATCTCATCTTCAAAAAATGGTCATGTTGATACTTGGTTTTAAAGCATATGCACAAGCACAAGCACAAGCATGAAGCATAAGATAGGCCTAGAAATTTGAAAATGAACAGCGCTATAAGTTGTAGAGGCAAATAGAGATAAATCTATCAAACATTACATTTATACAAAATTATTTATTATTTAAAATAATTATATTTATCATTACTATTTAAACAAAATTACCTCAACAATTCAGCATTTCTAATGGAGAGAGAGAGAGAGAGAGAGAGAGAGAGAGAGAGAGAGAGAGAGAGAGAGAGAGAGAGAGAGAGAGAGAATCTGCCACTGACAGTAAAAAAAGAGCAGCGGCTCCTTTAACTCATTGGCTGCCTTGGCCGTCGAATGACGTCATTTCAAATAGTGACGCCCCCTACCTTCGACGTCGTTCGCCGACAATTGCGTTTTTTTTACAGCCAGGCCTCGAGGACGGTCTGACCTATCTTCTGTATGAATTTCAAGCCTCTAGGCATTTTCTAACTGTTCCTGTAGGTGGCAGAAGTGTCCTTAGGAAACAGTCAAGGCAGGGCTTTAGCTCAGAGCAAGATGAAATGTCAAGACAAAAACACCCCTTTTTTACTATTATAATATAATCTCAAAAGTAGCATAGCAAAATCATTTTTGAAAGTAAAGCACCTGTGACAGTAGTCTACTTTCTTGCCCTCTGATTTTAACACAGATAGGCTACTGATTTTAGTGTCAGAGCCTGACCAAAAAAAACCCTTCCTCTCATGACCAAAATACAATCCCCTGTTGCTATCTAGCTAG
>NC_085861.1:53341794-53344294 GCF_034702125.1 Engraulis encrasicolus | reverse complement strand
GACCCCCTGGTTCTGACGCCAGTTTGGGAACTGGATGCACACTTTTCTGTAGTAACTTACACACTGATTTTGGTCTATCTCTTTTGACAGCAGGTACAACCGCATTCCTCGAGGTGAACTTACGCATGCTGCTTTCAGTATGGCCTACATACATCACAAGTTTTACATATTTCTGCCATGTGGTGTTTAATCCCCTTTTAATCACTCACTGAAGCATTGTGTGTTCATTTCTTGAGTTATTGTAAGTGTAAAAGTGTGTGTGCATACGTGCGTATGTACATGCGTGAGTGTGTGCTTGCGGGCACGCATGTGTGTGTATGTATATGTGTGTGTGTGTGTGTGTGTGTGTGTGTGTGTGTGTGTGTGTGTGTGTGTGTGTGTGTGTGTGTGTGTGTGTGTCTGTCTGTGTTTTTTTGTACGTATGAGTGCTTGAGTGCATGTGTGTGCATGCACACTTGTGTGTGTGCACGCTCATGCGTGCATGGATGTACGTGTGCATACATGTGACCCCCCACCACGAAACCAGGCATAAGTCGCGCAGCCGCGTTCAGAGCTACAGCCAAATTTAGTCAGGGAAGCGATTTTCTATGTGTTTTGACATCTTGGAAGAAAACGGTACCTTAACACTTATATTTTCAATTTCCATGGTCATTACATTCAAATTCGGTCAATAAAGATGTTTATTATGTCAACTATGTCAGCGTGATCAAAAGTTCAGGCTTCACTGAGCAAAGAGAAAGCCGAAATGGGCCACTTTTCCCCGACCGAAACAACCTCCGATCTGTTGCGGATCATCCAAGTGTTTGGTACGAGGAGAAAGCTAATGAAATGCCCTGTCCAATCACGTAGGTCAAATGGCAATATTATTTTGTAGTTCTTTTAAAAGAGCCAATCAAAAGAGTAAACCAAACCCTCTTGTTGCTATGCCCGTCAAGATCAAGCTCCGTGATTGGTCAAACGCCCACCGCGTGCTCTACGGGCATGCGCAGTTCTCTCACTTACATCCGCAACAAACCAAGCATGGTTAGTGTTATTGCAAGTTTGATTAATGTTTCGTCTCGTAAATAGCCGTATTTACTCCTCACTTTTGGACAACAATGACAAGGACAAAGGCGACTGGGAGTCTGATGATGACTGGGATGCCTTTGATGATGAAAAAGACGATCGAGTGCACGAACTGGGAACAGATTCAGCAGTGGAGAAGACCAATGCGATTTTTACCGCGGACGTATCTCCCAATTCTGGCTATGAAAAGACCAATAATCTTTGGTAAGTTAGTGTGCAACTTAGTTACATAGCAGAGGACACTTTCTGTCTCTTGATTTTTACGTTTTAACCCTCCGGATTTCATCTGCATGACATGTATGTGTGGGTATAATGGAGCTCTAGAAAAACGTCTCAGTGCATGCCTTTAGTGATTACATACTCCTCGTTTTGAAATGGGCTAAACTTAAAATAATACTGAGAGTATATGCAACTATTCTACCTGTAGTTAACTGGAATGGTATTTTTTACATACTATTCCTATTATTTTATTCCAGCATCAGCAAGGAAAGACTAACAGGCTTACTGAAATGGTACTCCAATGGGACAGGACAGGAGGGAGAAAGAGATCCCTTCAGCTGGACAACATCAAAGGAGAGGTGACATTCATCCAACAACAAGGTTCACAAAATGCCCTAGTGCTCACTGGACATGTCCCTGGATTTAAACGTGATGATCTACAGCCCCTGCCTTCAGTTCACACTGCCACCAAGGTCAACCAAAGCTACAAAGATGTTCTTCTTGGGACAGGTAATTAACATTCTCTTTTAAATATTGTGGTCATCTAACCTATTTGTAATATGGGTGTCATAGTTGGCTGGTAGCCATTCTTTTAATGAATGTCATGTTTATGCTGCAGCTGTCATATTTCAATGCTTTTAAGGTTAATATCTTGATTTACAATGGGCGGCGATTGTTAAAATTCTACTCCATATAATGAGCTATATCGATTTATATTTAAATAATTAATTTCAGTTGAGCTGGAAAATAGAAAAAAATGTAGCTGTCTTAGGGTATAACTATTTTTGTTTTGAAAACTTTTTTTCTGTCAATTCATTATTTTTGTTATTTTTCATAGAGAAGAACTATTGGACCATCAAGCACCAACAAGAGTGGAGACTTGAAGAAAGCGACGCATATCTGAATCTTACACTGACTCTGAGAGTGCCCATAGACAGGTTGTGGGCGTGGAGATGAACTTTTAAATCTGTAAATATGTGGCAAGTACACAAGAGAATACGTGAGTAATGTGTGTGTGTGTGTGTGTGTGTGTGTGTGTGTGTGTGTGTGTGTGTGTGTGTGTGTGTGTGTGTGTGTGTGTGTGTGTGTGTGTGTGTGTGTGTGTGTGTGTGTGCGCGCGCGCGCGCGTGCATGTGTGTATGTGTTTATGCTAAATGCATTTAATTTAATGCTATATTGACCTAAATGTTCATGTCCTTGATGCACTGTATGTTGT
>NC_085861.1:53326794-53329294 GCF_034702125.1 Engraulis encrasicolus | reverse complement strand
AGGTGCAACAACAGCTAGAGTCAATATTATATGAATTAAATGGGGGGGGGTCTTTTGTTTTTGATGGATAATCTAAGAAGCATTTTCATTGCAGTGCATTAATTATCAATTACTAATTATTTTTGGGGTATTAGCTGTGATTGTACCCCCTGACGTCTCGGCCCACAAAAAGCGTAATTTACTTCTTCAGTGTGCTATGCACTCACACTGTGCCAAGGTCACCGGGGTCTGTTTTTGAGTGACACCTCTGTGGTCTCTTCTCTCTTTCACTCTCTGTCAGCTTGACAATGAGAAACCTTCAGTAAGACTTCTCACACAGATAAGCTCATTCTCACATTTCCTGCTCCTCCACTCATTCCCCTGTTGCTATGCTACTCAACATCACTTACAGGGTTGCCAGATTAGGCTGATGATTTCCAGCCCAAACAATGCCCAAAACTGACCTGGAAGCACTAAATCCCACCCAATTCTATTGATTTCTATGGCCAAAAAATTGGCGTTTTTTCTGCTAGATATCATTTTTACCCACAGACGGACATCCTAAGCAGCCCAATGGGGCGGGAAACCGCCCAATCTGGCAACACTGGTCACTTCTGAACAGATGAGTGCTATACAAAAGTAAATATGTTAATAAATACAGTAGCCTATATTGCTAAAACAGGAAGTCCATTGTAAAGTGATGACAAAGTGAAACATGTATTTTTTTCATGCATTTCATAGTCACCCACTTCTTTTCTGCACCTTTGTATTAGCATGCATGTGGTGGGCTTTGGTCAAGCCACATTTCTCTTTTTCTTTGGCGCAATAACAAGACAAAAGTACATTTCTGCTAGGAAACAAATGAATGATGCACTCATATGAAATAGCAATAACAATTACAGCATGTGCCTATCATGAATATCCAGTTTCCATAGTCACAACATAAAAAGGTTAGGCAAGTCAATATCCACATACTTCATTTAGTTTTGAGAAATTATGAAATTACTGCCTTCTGTAGGGTAGAAATGATTTCCAGCAAATATGTCTCTCCCATGGTTGTTGTATAGGATCTTGCATAGGATCTTTTCCTTTTTATACATTTCCTTATTTATTCTTTTGTATTCACTTCAATGGTGGATATCCATGTCTTTTTAACCTATAATTACAGAGAGTTTATTGAAGATATAAATCGGTTAGCAAGCTGTCTGGCTGTAATTGCTACGCCAACGCTTAGCCAAAGACAATGAAATGGCTCTTGAAGTAACACAGCGTGAAGTTTCAGTAGAGTGTCATATGGGTCTGTTCCACCACATGAAACCAAACCAGGCAAACCAGTCACAACCTCCCAGCATGAGACACAAGAAATTATATAACCACTTCAAATCGGGAACTCCTAAATGGAGAGACAGAGAGAGAGAGAGAGAGAGAGAGAGAGAGAGAGAGAGAGAGAGAGAGAGAGAGAGAGAGTACACGCTTCTGAGTGGAAATTGGTCCTTGGGTGAATTAGCAAAGAGATTACATCCTGTCTCTTATGGGGAAAGTCATTACAGAGACAGAGGGCAGACAGGGGAAAGGAGGTCGAGTTCGGTTGGGTGGGGAGGGTGTAGATTGCTAACGCATGCATTGCTAACGCATGTGGTCTCCTTTAGTGAGGTCATCAATCAGAGACATTATCTTTGCCATGCAACAGCGCACTCAGCTCCCCGGCTTCAAACACCGGAGACCGGCGAATGGATTAGCTCTGTCAGCCGGGCCTCACACTTTAAAACTTTAAAGCCACCACAGTGTCTTTAATGTCGGCCGCAAGTGTTTCAGTCAGGAGAACGAGCGTGTGGCCCGGAGGGGGGAAAAACTGAAGACAAGATGACAAAAAAAACAGACTTACAAAGAAATGAAGAAACAGTAAGGCAAACATGGCCCGGGACCAAGCACACATCACAGCTGCGTGCGCCGGTCTAAGCGGATTAGCTAAGGAAGCTGCTGTTTCAAGGACAGCTTCTCACAGGGAACAGGTTTACTGTAACCACACGCAAAAGTTTAGTTTGAAAACTTTTCCATAAGTGCCTTTTATTAGGGTACTTCAGCGATGACTTTTAACCTTTAAGAGTATCTTTGTCATGCTACAGCGCACTCAGCACCCCGGTGTGACGGGAATGTTCGGACAGTGAAAGTTCTACAGAATTCTGGGCGACATTCAATACAATTTGGAATTTTAGAATCTTGCATTGTTATAGAACGCATTCTTTTTATAGAATGTTCAAAAACCCACACTCTAAAATCGAAATTCTTAGCATTAGCACATTTGATTACTGTAGCTACACATACAGTACACAACCAGTTGTGATCTTGTTGGATGGAAGTCGTAGCCTTTTACTGCAGATGGGGTCGCCGACGGGCCTATTCACTATTGAAAATACTCAATTACATCATAACAACATTGCTATGACAGCACCGGGAGCCTTAAGTAACAGATTAAGACAAAGCCATTTCAGTTTTGGTGATAGTAGGGTTATGACAAAAC
>NC_085861.1:53269294-53284294 GCF_034702125.1 Engraulis encrasicolus | reverse complement strand
AGAAAAGTGTAACCTCATATATGAAGGTTTTCCTTATTGCTAACAACAGGAATCCCAGTTGTTCATGCCCTCCGTAATTACCAGTGTTGATGCAATTGCATTAATCGCATTTGCTCCAACAGTGAAATGCCCTTGGCTAAAAAGACAATGAGCAGATAAGAGGCACTCCTCTTCAAAGCCATAGTCTCCCGGTCCCCATCTAAACCACTTACAAACCTACAACAACAGAGAGAGAGAGAGAGAGAGAGAGAGAGAGAGAGAGAGGGGTGCTCGTGCTCGTGTTTCCATGCTCTAATTGCAGGAAAAACTAAATTGCAAAAAAATAATTTGCCTCTGTAACTGAAGCATTATTTAACTCTTTCCATCTTATGTCTGTTTATTGAATTATTTGTTTCCTTACTAACCTTATAATGCACAATGTTCCACCAGTGAAACCGTGTCATTGAAAAGAATTCCATAGTACAACACTACAACATTACACATAGCCTTTAGTAATACAATTACGACTTGGTCATTGCCACTCTGTGAATAGTACATTTATAAAAGGGACCATGTAAAACTGACAGAGATCCTTGTGAGTCCAGTGTTAACCCTGCAGTGTCCCTAACATAACCCCAGTCTCAAAAAAATTGTATGTGTGCTTGTATGTGTGTATGTGCGCGCAATCCAAGACAAATTCTGTATGTCTGTGTTCTTATGTTGTTGCGTGTGCTTCCTAAGACAAAATGTGCCCCGATGTGTGTGTGGGCGTGTGTGTGTATGCGTGTGTGTTGTGTGTGTGTGTTGGGTGCCCCTCTACTGTCTACACACAGAGTCAAAAACAGAAATGTGTGTGTGTGTGTGTGTGTGTGTGTGTGTGTGTGTGTGTGTGTGTGTGTGTGTGTGTGTGTGTGTGTGTGTGTGTGTGTGTGTGTGTGTGTGCCCCTCATCTACACACACAGGGTTATGTGCTCGTTCCAAGACAAAGCCGCCTGGCCCATCACTGCAAAAGCACAGCGGGACAAGATGCATTCAATGGCGGCCATTTTAAACGTCTAGATCTTGAGCGGACAGCATATTACGTCTATAATGCATCCGTAAAATCTACCTTCCATTTCGCCAAACTGTATAAACACATTTCCCGCTCTGACTGATGGGCAAATAACAGCACAATGTAAATCATTTTGGTCATCGTTCAGGATATTTACCGTGCCGAGATTGTTGCAAATCAACCTTTCGGAGTTATCGGTGCCATCTTAAAAGACCCCATCAGGGTATCTAAATGCTATAAATGTGTATGCAGCGTGGAGCGAGCGAGGTGTTCAAATGAGATAAATACCAGATAGGGCGCCAGCTTTTTCTGCTGCCAAACACGTCCACGATCTGCCCCTGGGCGCTGCTGGGAGATGCTCTGTATGGTTGTTATTATCTGGGCCCTGCTGTGGACTGTGTCGTGGATAACAGGGTGTTTTTTTATAAATAAAAATGCAGATAAACTTCCTCCCCGCTCTGACGGGACCTAATCTAAACATAGGTTGATACACAGTGATGCAGATAAGGAGGCCCAGTTTTCCCAACACATCGCCTCGTGAAACAGGAATTTGAATGTGAATAGAAACACACACACACACACACATGTACACAGAAAGACACACACGCACGCATAAACACACGCGCAAGCACACACACACACACACAAGCCGAAACACGCACAGCGACACACACATACACACACACACAAGCCGAAACACGCACAGCGACACACACATACACAGAAAGACACACGTGCGGGCGCGCACACACGCACGCACGTACGCACGCACGCACACACACACACACACACACACACACACACACACACACACACACAAACAGGACCCCTTCATGAGACATAACCTAGTTTGCACACAAACAGACAAACTAAAGGAGTGTGTTTCTGCTTGTGGCTAGAACAGAAATACTACAATACCGCATTCAAATTTCACTCAGCGAAAGCTATAACCGAGCACAAAAACACTCGAGCGTTATTTGAACTGAAATAAATAAGCACCTTTGCTGTTTTCACCCCTGCGTGCACTGCACCGCTCGCCTGCCCTCATTATGGTCTGGCCGAGCCTGCCCACGGATTGCGTGTGGTGTTACATGGTGAGCGTGTGGGATGACCAGTGCGTGTGAGAATGCAGAAAAGGATTTAGGGGATCCATCCATGCACCACAGCTAGGGTTGGACTGGGAGAGAGGGGAAAAAAACGGGCGGGTCGGGCATTTTTTCAGACCGGTCCACAAGAGATTGAGAGAGACAATGAAGAGAGCGTCAACTTTTTAGCCAAAATGTATTATTTATACCTCACTATTTGAGATAGGCCTGTTGTTGTGGCATGAAGCACTGATACCACTGAGGGGAGGGGCAGGCCAAAATCCTCCAAGTCCACCGGGCAAATGCTCTGCGCGCACTATGTCCTAGCCAGCTGTGACCACAGCGAGGCAGGCAGGCAGACAGGCAGGGGCTTGCTTGCTGGACTAACCACTAGCTCATACGATATGACGGCATCCAGGCCTCATGTTTAACAGAGAAATGGAAAACAGCTGAGAGGAAAATAGCCTGACAACAGCAGTGCAGATGACAAACATCAGCTGAAATCTAAATAAATACACACACGCACACACACACAAACACACAAACACACACACACACACACACACACACACACACACACACACACACACACACACACACACACACACACACACACACACACACACACACACACACACATACAGTTGCGCAGAGAGAGAGTACAAACGGAAGACAGAAGTCTGCACATTACAGCATCAATCTGATAACTTAAGGTCCAGTGAGTCATATCTGTACCTTTATTTTCAAAATTTGTGTTGCTGGTGTCCCTTATTGTCTGTTTTTTTCCACCAGCACCAATTTCAAGTCTTCCTTCTGGCTTTACAATTTACATTTGAACATGAAGGTGGTCCAGCCCTCATTTTCTTGCACCACCTTGATCTACTGTAAGCTGTGTTATCTAATTACGGAAATACACAGACCTCCACGGTTATGAATGTGTCCGTTTTTACAAGCTAAATGTATTGTCTCATCGCTTCTCTACCCTGGCAAGTTTGATGAAAGACGAAAGGAAATCTCACATGCTGGACTTTTAGCCCATTGGACACGTGGACCCCAGAAAGACTGGCAATCTGCTACGGCACAAGCTAATGTATCCTTTCATTTTCTAAAATACAATTGGAAAAAGCTCAATTTGCTTAACTTGGATTGAAATTCCTGCCCGGGCTACATAAATGGTAACGTTTCAGACTCATCCTGCATTTCATTAGACTTACGCCACACCCACACATTAATCCTTGTCAGCCACAGAACCGTCTTCTATTCAGTAGGAGAGTGTGTCATACAAAGGGAAGTGTACAGGACCCTGATAAATCGTTCAGTCTTTTATTTGTGCCAACAACACAAAGTGGGTTTTTTTGCAGACCACGACAAAATGTACAAATGTTGTCCACACTGCCTGATGTACTTGGCATAATTGTGCGTATGCTGCTTACAATACTAAGTAATAGATAAACAGGGTATACAGAAACATACAGAAGATGTACAGAAGCATTTCCACACTCGTACAAAAAAAGCCAAGGTGATCTTACAACCATACACATGAATGTCATCTCAGTCAGATACGGAATTTGTCAGCATGTGTCCCTGTACAAGTGCAATTGTCTTTAAGGGGGGGAAAAACATATGATTCGATTGTAATCACTTGGGCTATTTTACGACCCCTGTTGCGTCAATTACAATGTAACAATGTCTGTAACGATTTAAAATATATATATTTACCCACACTATCCCCTATGTTTAGGATAAGTGTTCCATGTACAATGTATTACATGTTGTTGCACCACATAATTAAGGGTTACAGAACAATCCTACAAAGAATGAGTACCTCCACACAGCCTTGTGTCCTTTTAGAGTAAGGTTGAGTCTCACAATTACCAAGGACCAAACACAACGTTTGGAACTCACTGACAAATCTCACAATCTTTTTATTTGTGCAAACATATACATACTTTCTTTATTGCAAAAATCCCACCAACAATATATGACTTATACTTCTGTCCTGTATTGTTCTTTGCCATACACAACAAAACATATAGGTAGTGTAGGCCAATACTGCATTGTGTACAGTAATTAACACTATGGAAACCCGTAATGAACAGAGGTACATCCAGATTGTCATTGATATACTGTATAAGTATAAAAATAGCACATAAAATCATAATAACTAGAAATGTAACTATAAATCACACATATACACACACCAACTCTCTACAAGCTCAATGTGTCCAGATATAAGAGCAAAAAGATGACAGGCATTTCCAGATTCTCATATCCACATATTCATATTCATATAGGCTATTCATATAATGAACATACAAATAGCCCACAAAACCTTCATAATAAGCAATGTAACTATCTATAAACCACACATACACACAGCAAACTCTCGACCCATTCCATGTAGCCGACCGTATACAGTATAAGACTAAAACGGTGACAGGCTGTGGGCAGATGGCGTGGCAGACTGAACAGGCGCTACAGCTCCGTCTTGATGACTCTTGGGCCAGGCTCGCTCACTCACACTCTCTCTGGTCACCACAGAGAATTTGCTGACGTGATTCAGACTTTCACTTCTCCATGCGGATGTGTGTAGCAATAGGGACACAGAGCCGTGTACGTACATGGATTAGCTATGAAGCAAGTGTGTGTGTGTGTGTGTGTGTGTGTGTGTGTGTGTGTGTGTGTGTGTGTGTGTGTGTGTGTGTGTGTGTGTGTGTGTGTGTGTGTGTGTGTGTGTGTGTGTGTGTGTGTGTGTGTGTGTGTGTTCGTTTTTATATGTGCATGTACTGTATGTGTTTGCCCAGGCTTTCACTTTCTTAATCCTAAAAGAACTGGTGTGCATGAGTATGTGTGTTACGTATATATGTGTTGAGTGGACCCTATATGGGTCCGACAAACATTCTTAGGTGGATGAATAGGCCTGTTGTCAGAGCACCTGCTACCCCTGTTCCATTCCCCCCTAAAGAGGCCTTCCTCCCTGGTCGAGGAGAGGAGATGGAGGGGAGAATAGAAGAGAAGAGAAAAGAGGGGACCCCCCATCCCATCCACACTATACAATGCAGCCCAGGGCAACCCCGTTTGGCCCCACACAGGACATCTGCAGTGGGGTTTCTGTTCAAGACTGTAAGAGCGATTCTGTCTCTCTGACTGTTCCCTCAGTCAGTGGATGAATGCGATTTACGTAAAAGGAGAAAGCTGGGACAAAGTGGGCTGTGTGTGTGTGTGTGTGTGTGTGTGTGTGTGTGTGTGTGTGTGTGTGTGTGTGTGTGTGTGTGTGTGTGTGTGTGTGTGTGTGTGTGTGTGTGTGTGTGTGTGTGTGTTTGTGCGCGTTGTGTGTGTGCTAGGGATGGGGGTTGGGACAGGTGGTGACACTCGGGGTTCCCCCCCCCCGCTCTGGGTGTACAGTCGGGGGGAACAATGCCATCTGCACCAAGGGGGCTATTCAATCGACCCTCACTGCCTCAGCTTTTGTGTGGGCCGGAGAGGAGAGGAGAGAATGGGAGAGGAGAGGAGAGGAGAGGAGAGGAGAGGAGTGATGAGAGGAGAGAGGGAGTGAGGAGAGGAGAGGAGAAGACAGGAGAGGAGATGAGAGGAGAGAAGAGAAGAGAAGAGAAGAGAAGAGAAGAGAAGAGAAGAGAAGAGAAGAGAAGAGACAATGCGAGGCAAGGCGAAGCGAGGAGGGGTGAGGAGAAGAGGGGAGAGGAGAGAGAATGGGAGAGGAGAGGAGAGCAAAAATAGAGAAAAAGCACCAGGATTCTTTGGCAGTGTATGACCGACTATATTGTATTAGACCACTTCACCCAACCCCAACCACCCCCCCTCCCTCACCTCTCTGTCTTCCTCTTTCATTTTGTCCTATCCTCCTCTTTCCTTTTCTCCTCCTCCCTTTCTCCTCCTCCTCTTTCTCCTCCTCCTCTACCCTGGAGCTAGCGCTGCCGTTCATTTGCAAGCAGCACCTGCAGGCATTTTCCGTTGACAAAATGGGAGCTGAAGGCCAATTAACAAGAGGGACGCTGACCAGCAGTGCACAAGAGTGTGTGTGTGTGCGTGCGTGCGTGCGTGCGTGCGTGCGTGCGTGTCGTGTGTGCCTGTGTGCGTGCATGCGTGTGTGTGGTGAGAGAGAGAGAGAGAGAGAGAGAGAGAGAGAGAGAGAGAGGATGGGCAGCTGGAGTTGAGGCACTCTGAGAGACACACACTTCTGTCCCAGAGAAACAGATGCAGACTCAACACACACCCACACACAAGAATACACATGTGCGCGCACACACACAAGAATACACATGTGCGCGCACACACACGCACACGCACACACACACACACTAACAACGCCATCACCATTCTCTGGCAGGTGGGTCCTTTTCTGGACAGCCCAATGGCCCAGACACACACACACACACACACACACACACACACACACACACACACACACACACACACACACACACACTCGGCCATTCATGCATTCTGAATAATGTCCAGAAGAATTAGTCATCATTTAGCCATGCCTGTCCACCCCACCACCAGGCTCCACAGTGGTATTGGTAACTGGGACACGATCCTAAAATACAGCATGACACAGCTAGCCTGTGACTAAGCCCCTGCAATATTGCATTAGTAGGGGAAAAATCTACAGCAAATGTTGCTGCAAATTGGCCATTCTGCATCACATATTTGGGGGGAAATGCCTTCATGATGAAAAAAATGTGCATGATACAGTCTTGTGCTCTGTATAATTATGAATCCAATTCAATTCAATTCCATTCAATTTTGCTGTAGCACTGGGCTATAGCAGAGATTCTGCTATGTGGGCTGCGCATGCACACTCAACCGCCAGCCAGCGCATTCATCTCCCGACCGCGTGCTTGTCCACGATTCCTAGTCCTGCAGCATGGAGATACATGTGTGTGGGTGCGATGAGTGGGGTTGTGGAGAGGAGGAAAGGGGGCGGGGCTGTGCCACGTTGGAAATGATTCTCTATCTGCTTCTGATTGGCTGTCAATGACATCACCGTGGAGTAAAAGTGGTGACGCGCCACCATGCAGTCACTGCGGGGCTGCGTGTCATAAACACAGCGCTTTCAACTGCTGTAGAACTCTGTGTGTTATGTTGGCGCGATGCTAGAGTATTTGCCTGATCCGAGAGAGAACGAGTGAGAGTGGTGAGATTGCCGGAGAGGCGCAGTGGTGAGTTGCCGGGGCAGCGCAACCACTCACCAGCCCAGTCCGGCTCCTTCTGCGCGGGGCCGCTGTCCAGCTCCTACTCTGCTGAAGATTACCATGAACCGATGTTGTTCACCTACAAATACAACACCTATAGCTATCCAGCCTCAGCATACATGTATTGTCGTGCCTTGTTTAATGTCTGTGACAATGACTGGAGCCACGCCAAACGACACACTTTCAAGGCCCATACACGCAGACTATAATATCAGTGCATATGTTTTGATAGGATACAACACACATTTTTCATTGAAGCATGACCTTTTCATTCCTGTGGTTCTCATTTTGCACCTCTTTTTGTTTTAAGCGTGAGATGCATCTTCTTGAAACGTGTGATTAAGTCTGGAAACTTTGGTGGGGATAACCTCATCATTTCCCCTGCTATTTACCGCCTTTCAATTACTCGTCACTGGTCATTGAACTCACCTGCATTCTCGGCAGATTGAGGTGTCACTTCAATCCCTTGATGATGATAATCCATTTTCTGAAGGAGAGCGTAATCCAAAATGTCGCTGCGCAGCAGTATTCCAGAGGACAGAAAATAGAGTCTCTTTGCCAAAATGTCACTGGTAAATCCCCGAAATCCATCCAAAGGCGATTTCCTTCCAAAATATGAGCATTCCATTTTTGTGGTGAGGCGGAGTGAGTGTGGCCTCTGCGTCCAAGCTGAAGGTTGCACATACATGCCAAAAGTGAGAACATCATTGGTCAGAATGCAGGCATACATTATGGGTAACTGTTGATTAAATAGGCCTACATTTACTCTTGATAGTATTGTTTGGTTTTACTTTCTTTTCTCATTTTCCTAGGATTTCGGGCTTTATAGGCTCTAGGCCTATTACGATATCACTTTGGGTAAGTTTTTTGGAACACCCCTGCCCTGTCCAGAAATATCACATATGGTCAAAAACTAAAATAAAAGTGCAAGTTGAACAAATGGCCGATGCTGGGCTAATAATAAATAATAATAACTAATAACTGGTATTTTATTGTGATGGGGTAATTAAATCGACCCCTATATTTTATAATATGACAACGATAAAGCTCAGGATGCATATACGCCTGAAAGTATCTGAGTTGAGTAAAACTTGTGTTTAGCTAGCCTACTAAAATCACTGCCTAGGAATGACTGTCTCTACATTTTAATCACCCCGTTCACTTGGACAAAACCAGCTTTTCCTTTGTTAAAGTTTATCACCACACTTGAATGTGAACAAGTGAATGTGAACAATTGAATGTGTTGGTTAATAAAGTTTCGACACCTACTTGGGGGCATTGCAGCTTTTGTTATATATTTGGTACAGTAAACTGCAAGTAGGATATAGTTACGGGTTAGCCTATTAATAAAGTTGTGGGAGAAGAGCAAAATTAGACTGATGTTACCAACAATAGGATGGTGTTTTAATGACTATGCTTTCGAGTGGATCAAAACGAAAGAAAACTAAAAAAAAACGTATCCAACACAAAACAATTCGTTAGTGTTATAGCTAATTTAAATTTGTCGGCACTTCTACTTTTTTAAGAGTTTATTTTCTCCTTTGTCCATGGTACAGTCCACTCCGCGAGCAACAGAACAAAGACATGCGCTCTGTCTTTTCAAGTTTTTTAAACAAAGGAGCAGAATTGATGTGGCACTGAACCTGTTGCACACACACATGTGCAGCACTATAGGACAAAGTACATCCTTTATGCCTAAAGTCCATTAGGTTTCTAAAACTTTGCTTCCAGATCTGAAGTTATTCCACTGTATTTTTGTTTGGTGAAACTTATAAATGATTTAATAGTGCACCTGATAGTTTTGTTTGCAAATTAAACATACAGCACGACGAGACTGTACAGTGGTTTTCTTAGTTTTCCTAAATGCACAATTATTAACGTGGCAAAGGGCATCCATTTTAGTGCTTTTTGAAAAGATCTGTCTATAATTGAGAGTTAAACCCAAATCAACATCCACTCCTTGCGTCTCGTAACTTTTGACAGCTTTTACGCTTCGAAATCGTCCCGTGAAGAAAAACTATTGAAATCTTCTATCAGTTTATATCAGAGTAAATTTATCCGTTTATCCAGTTGCAGTAGTTTTAGTCCAGACAAGACGAGTTCCTACATTGGGATAGGAAGAGTTGGGCATCCCTGCTCTCCCTTCAAAGCGCTCTCCACCCGAACAAAGGAGCTCCGCTTTGTGTGCTCAACTTTGAAAGCTGACGCACCAACTCATCGCAAACTTTTTTGCCAAAATAAACCACCAAACACCATAAAGATGAAAACAAATGACCCAGTCGGGCTGAATAACTTACCACTGCATTTTTCACAGTTTCCCAGCGAAGATATCGGGATGCAAAAAGTTTGGAAGTGCATATTTTGGTTGTGTTGTTGGGTCTCTTTGTCTGCACGTGTGAAGGAGCTCTTGGCCGCGCCTTGTTCATCCAGTTCAGGTCCCGCCCTCTACATGCAACTAAATAACAACAAACCCAGCACTCATCACCATTCATAAAACATCACGACTTCATACGATAGCCCAGACAGACAAATATCGTTATCGGCAGAATGTGAATGCCTTGCATGTTTTGTCGGCGGAGTTTAAAAGTGCCTAATGAGAGATCATGTTGTAGGCTACCTGTTAAACTCTTCTCCCTGGCTCTGCGGAGTAGCCCTACTGTGCGTATCTGTGATCGCATTAAGGTCCTCATCAAATATAATAACAAAGAGATGAGGAATTGGCAGGAGGTGTTGATCCTGTGCAGAGTAAGAGTAAATGGACATCATAGCGCGTTTTGCCTCTCCGCTGGGACTTCCCGCCAGACATCCAGAAGAACAAATCAGTGGCTCTGGAACAAATGTATGACTCATATCAAATTAGTTCAACTTGCCCACCTACACCTATCCTGTATAGGGATTACAAAGTATGCCCAAAAAGTTTATTTGCAAACTAATTATGCACTGTAAATCATTAGCTTGACTTGAAACATTAAACAGGTCTTTGCATTCATCTCCTTTACCTTAGCCTGCAAATGTTTTTGAAAAAGAATAAAATGGTCTTTGGGCTGATAATGATGACATTTTTGGTACACCTACTTCACCTGTAGTGTATGGATAATAAGCACTTGGGCGTACATGACCAAAGTATGAGCAACATCAAAACAATAAAACACTTAAAAGTTTCAGTAAAAAGTTATGGGCATGTATGCCTGACTATTTTCCTCATCTTAACTATTTTCTAGCCATCTCAGTTAAATTCTTTGAAGTTGAAGTTAAATTCTCCATCTCTTCCTCTCATCTGCCGCATATCGCAGGTGTGTGCGCACCAATATGAGTGTTGCTTGTGGGGGCCTCAGATTTGGAACAAAATTGATGAAGCTTTAAAGGTGATGCCCATGATATCCAACTTCAAAATCATCTTTTAAGTCATCTGCTGTAACCTGTAGCTAAAATCTCCTCTTCCATGGTTAGCTGGGTTGAGTGTGTGTGTGTGTGTGCGTGCGTGTGCGTGCGTGTGTGTGTGTGTGTGTGTGTGTGTGTGTGTGTGTGTGTGTGTGTGTGTGTGTGTGTGTGTGTGTGTGCGTGCGTGTGCGTGCGTGTGCGTGCGCTCGTGCGTGCGTGCGTAGTGAAGTGAAGTGACAGTGATAAGTGAAGTGAAAGCCCAACTGGGAAACTCCAGCTCCTTTTGTCATTGGGACACAGCACTCCACAGCACACTGCACACAACGAAATTGCATTCATGCCTCACCCGTGCAAGGGGGCAGGCCCCAATGGCGCCCAAAGGTAAGTGTAGGTGCATGTGGATGGTTTTGCATGTCATAATCATGATAAATATCTTATGGAGTTAGACAGTATGTTGGTGAATGGAGGGTGTTGTAATTACTTTGCATACATGCCTGACTATTTTTCTTTGCTACAATATCTATAACTTATTGTATATATGGGTCCTGGCTTATAAGCTAATAGATTCATTTTGGGACCCCGTTCTCCATGCAGTAAAACTTTGCTCATCACATGAAATTCAAAGTCAAATCATGGTGTGTGAAGAAATCATTCGTTCGTTCGTTCATTCATTCATTCATTCATTCATTCGTTCGTTCGTTCGTTCGTTCGTTCGTTCGTTCGTTCGTTCGTTTGTTCGTTCGTTCGTTCGTTCGTTCGTTCGTTTGTTTGTTTGTTCATTCATTCATTGCACCATCCATCCATTCATTCATTCATTGGCGAGAGATACAGAGCTTGGGGAGAGAAATTAAGACAAATATAATGTATGCCTCTCATCCCACACACAGGCTATCCAAAAAACCATCAGCAGTGTTCACGATTAAGACTGTAGTACTAAATCCTCAAATGTACTGACTGACATACTGACTGTCTTGTCACTACGCTCAGACAAAAGCTATCTTTCCTGCACAGAAATAAATATCACTTTCCTGTTTTCTGCAGAAAAAAGTTAATTGAAGCTACTTTTCTGTCTTCCCTTGACTATGGTGATATTATTTACAGACATGCACCACTCTCTAATCTGAAGGCACTTGACACTGTCTATCATTCAGCTCTTCGTTTTATTACTGGGGATCCATATAGTACACATCATTGCCTGTTATATGATAAAGTTGGGTGGGCTCCACTTTCTCACAGAAGGGACATGCATTATTTTATTTTTATTTATAAGGCCCTCACTGGCAAACTCCCATTTTATATTTCATCTCTTTTAGTTTGGCACTCCAACCCATACCAAACCCGCAGCAGCAATTTTTTACTGGAGGTCCCTTATGCCCGCACAGAACTGGGTAAAACAGCTTTTAGTGTCTGTGGACCTTCAGTTTGGAATAACTTACAACTAAGGATGGGTCTTCAAGCCTTTGTGCCATTAGAACATTTTAAAGTTACACTGGGAAGTTTTTTATCACATACTTGCACTTGTTTTAACTCATAAGTTTTAATTCACAGTTTGTCTTAATTCTTATCTCTTATATGATTTATGGTGTATTGTGTATGTTCGTTGTTTATATATGATTTTATATGTGCAATTGTTTGTTTTACTCGACATCATTGTAAATGAGGGCTGGGCCCTCAATGATTCTTCGAGTTTAAATAAATGAAATGATGAAATGCCTCACCACTCCAAGGAAGCTCTGGGTAACAGTGTGTGACCTATTACTGCCGTTGGTGCTTTCAGTCAGTGCATTGGGTGTTACAGCAGGCTTGAGCATGCCTTGAAGCCCTGACACAGAATGACACATGACATCCCTTATTCTGACTGCGTCTGCCAGTGATGCAATGAGATGTACCGCTCTGCACCAGCTAATGAAATAACCTGCAACATGTGTCACTGACACTGAGGAGCTATATGTGCTGCAAAAGGAAAACAGTCCTGTGGTTATTCTTTGTGGAATACATCTTCATGTGTTTTTGCCTTTTTAAAGCCATTAAACAAAGATCTTTCATAGTTCAATCCTCCTCGTCAAGTACTATCTATTTTACCCGCCCCCCTTGAATAATCCTCTCTCTCTCTCTCTCTCTCTCTCTCTCTCTCTCTCTCTCTCTCTCTCTCTCTCTCTCTCTCTCTCTCTCTCTCTCTCTCTCTCTCTCTCTCTCTCTCTCTCTCTCTCTCTCTCAGGGTTATTCACATATTTCATGTTGCATATTTTTCAAGGCAATGATTTAACTATATGTAAACCCCCTTCAAAAGTATGGACCTCCGCAGGGCCGGCGCTAGGCATATAGGCAGACAAGGTGGTCGCCTCTGGCGCCAAATGTCTTGGGGGCATCAAGTCCCACCAGATTAGAACGCCAAGTGAAATAAAGCATTAAACTTTACATTGACAATGATGATTCATGGGCACTGTACTATATCAGCTGTGCTTGATCAGATGCACTACACTATGTTTACAGATTCCAATTTCTAATTGCACAAGAGAATCGGCCTGCGAGTTAGTCGCATATAGCGTTACTGCTTTCCACATATACATTTTCTCCAACAAATAGAATACAGTCAAATGAGTAAGCTAAATCTATTAGATTGAATTTGTCCTTTCACATTTCATTTGCAACAAGTGAATCACAAGTTATTTTTTTCTGCTAAAAATATGGTTTGTGTCTCAACATTTTGAGACTACACATTTATCGACAGTGGTTTTAAGCTATAAAAGGGTCCACAAGTAATGTACTGTTGTTTGTCTAAAATCAAACTTTGTTTTTTTTATCTTACTTCATTCATCCACATTAACTAAATTAATGACAAAGTGACCAAGATCTATTATTGATCAGTGCTTGATGTACGATCCAAGTGTTGATTGCTTTGCTAATTAGATCTAATGAGAAACAAAACCATGTTTTGTAGACACAATTATTGCAATGATTGCGATGAGGAAAGATGAGAGAGAGAAAGAGAGAGAGAAGGTGAGAGAGAGAGGGTGAGAGAGAGAGAGAGAGAGAGAGAGAGAGAGAGAGAGAGAGAGAGAGAGAGAGAGAGAGAGAGAGAGAGAGTTCTTGGCGGTTCCAAGCAACCCCAAGGAAGGAAGACATTGTTGTAGTAAATGAGTGCCAACACTGATAATAGTATTCCACTAGTGCAGGCAGGGAATGTATCCTAGATAAAATAGCAACACAAACCCATATCACCACCATGGAAAATATTTAGGAGTATCACACCATACAAAGTTACAATGTGGTACAATAATGTCAGTCGATCTTCACAATGAAAATGTAGCACATATCCTCCTCACTGTATTGTCAATGTCTGTGGATAGAGAACCTATTTGGACTCAGTATACGATAGCCAAAATTCCAATCAGTAGAGTGCTAACAGTGCTCGTAAAGTGAGATCAGTGTCTCAGTTTCTCTTCCCTCTGGAGAAAGGGAAGACTTGCACAATCCCACACGGCAGGCACAGCATCTAAGATTAGGTCTTCAGTTTCACTGCCAGTCCCTGCAGACTCACAGAGAGTAAGAAAGCGACTCAGTGTCATAGACCACTGGAGCTGGATCCCTGTCTGATGCCAAGGAGATATCGATTCGCCTTGAGATTTAATACCCGATTTGCTATTCAAGAGCGAACAAAATCCTTTTTGGGGATTTTCTCCAAATGTCATGCAAATTATGCAAATCTCTCTGTGTCTTTCTCTTTTTTTGTGTCTTTTTTCCCACTAAACACACACACATGCACACACATACACACTCACACACGAGAATAAACAAACAAACAAACACACGCACACACACACGCACACGAGTGTTCACAGTCAAACTCATACATGCCACACATACACTGGGCTGGGCGGGAGAGATGGACATCTGTTTCAATAGCTGACTAATAAGCAAACTGATACTTGCTTTATTTACTTATCTCCCAACTACCTAATGCTTTCTAATGGCACTATCTTTGTAAGCTTCCCTGCTCTATTTGGCATGCAAATAAGCAGAATCGCAACAAGCTAGTGAGTCGTATTTTGTCTGTCTCTGTCTCGCTCTGTCTTTTAATTAGTTTAAAATGTGTGTGTGTCTGGTGTGTGTGTGGGGGGGGCAATGCAGTGATGATGTGTGTAAACAAATACAAAAGAACAGACTTATAAACACAAATCTTTGCTTTCGGGTCTTCGTTCACATTCCCCACACTCCTTCCTCCTGATCTCTGATTTTTGTTTTCACTGCAGATTGTGTAGTGATGACACAGACCAGTCCCCAGTGT
>NC_085861.1:53256794-53259294 GCF_034702125.1 Engraulis encrasicolus | reverse complement strand
CTCACCGTCGCTCTCTCACGGGGAGGACCCATTCGGCATTATGAACACAAGCGCACTTGGACCGAAATCCCTTTTTGATTTTAGAATTTAACGCAACGTCAATAAGTTCTGTTTTCTTGTTCAATATGTGAACACCAGGTTAGAGATGGTGGACTCTAGCCAGTCTCCCGAGATCATCTCGCTCACCTCCGGCGTGCAGTAGTCTGGGAACTCGAAATGAGAACCAGCCCCCGACTCGAAATGAAAGTCCAAGTCCCGGTCCAGTACCGAGGAGCCCAGCGACATGCTGTCGAAGCCCGGGCTGGGGTTCACGTCCAGCAGGTCGTCTTCAAACTCCTCGTCCGATGAAGAAGAGGAGGAGGAGGAGGGTGACTGCGAGGAAGCGGACGAGTGGCAGGCAGAGGGGGTTGGGGAAGGTGCCCGCGTGCTGGTGTAGTGGTGCTGGTCCGAGCAGACGCTGCGTGGGGAGTCGGCGCCTTGCTTGCTACTCGCTGTTCCATCCTCGTACAGGCTCAGAGGCTCGTTTGACTCAACCGAGCTACTGAGCGTTGGGCTTGCAGGTACAGCCGCCGAGGACGGACTCACCCCGCTGCTTCCAATCACATAAACCCTCTTCGACTTCTTGTCGGGTATTTGCTTAGCCGCCGAGACTGACCTGGACTTGTAGAGGGAGTGATGGTCCGCGGCGCCTCCAGGGGAGTGCGGCTCCGACGCTGTGGATCTGGCGCTGCTGCCCAGTACAACTTTGTGCTGCTTGCTGGCAGACCTGGAGCCGCCACTCTTTCTGGAGGACGATTTGGAGCTGGCTGACGCGCAGCTGCTGCCCGTGGGCTTCTCCGCCTTGTCTGTAGACTTGGAGCTGCTGGACTTCACCTTCTTCCTCGGCCGGTACTTGTAGTCGGGGTAGTCGGCCATGTGTTTCAGCCGTAGCCGCTCCGCTTCCCGGATGAAGGGTATCTTGTCGCAGTCTTTCAGGAGTTTCCAGCGCTTGCCCAGTCGCTTGGAGATTTCGGCGTTATGCATATCCGGTGACTGTTCCATAATCTTGCGCCTTTCTATCTGAGACCACACCATAAAAGCATTCATGGGTCTCTTGATGTGGCCGGTGGGAGTTTTGCACCAAGCGGGGTCCAGTTTATCCCCAGTTGAGGCTGTAGAACCGGGGGTGGGAGACGAGGCTATGTCCAGGTCCATAGCTCCGGAATCGGATGAATCTCCGGCGAAGAGAGCATCGGGGCTCTCCACGCTGCTGCTTCTCTGAACCATGTTTACAAACGTGGGAGAAAAAGGAAAGTCCTCCAACTGCTGATGTGTGGAGCGAACTGTGCTTGGTTTTGTCGCTGTGTAATATGAGGTCAACCCTGAGAGGCAGAAAGTAACAGTGGTTTACAGTCCTTTCCAGAGCGGGAAGTGCTCGGGTTAAAAGTTCGGTGTTGGGGGAGCTATCATGCGGCTGTAACAGCCCGGTGTTGCTCGCTTTAACAGCGCCTTTCAGCTGCGCTGGAGTTACAGTTGCTGCTGGTGCCGTAAAATAGTTCAGTGGTTATGTGAGCGCACTGACACTGCAGAGCTCTCTCCAAGTTTCTGTAGCGGTTGAAGTCAGTCTGCATATCTTTCCCTCTCAGGACCATGTGGGAAGATCGCCCTGTTGCCTCGCACTAGCATCCACTTGCCATCTGCGTGATATGTGAGTTTTAACAGCTTCACATTCAGACACTCGCAGCTTTATCCGTTTGCACAAATAGAATAGCGATAGAATCCGGCCAATCAGAGACTGTCTCTATCCAACCTCGGGCCAATGTCACGCCTCCCGCACGCCTATTGGACGAATAAGAAATCTAATAATAATCAGCGCGTGCAATGAGGAGCTTTATGTCTGACCTCATTCCAGTGTAGACGATAAACTTACTTTTAAAGGGACATGGTTACGTGCCGCTTCTTATTGTGAGTCGCGTTGGAAAGGTAGAATGCAGTTGACAGACACCCAAATCAATAGAAGCTATATTTTCGGAAGAAATGTCTAATCAGACATTAATATTCCATTCACCGTACAACACACGATACTGACCCACATCTGGTTAAGTGCAAGAAAACAGCTAAATAGCCTATTATACAATTGCTAGGCCTATAATATGTAGGGCCTTTATTGGTATATTTTGCGCAATTGCTGGAAATAAGTGTTTGTGTCTTCGGTCATGGTCAAGGCTGTGTGGTGTGGCATGGCAAAGTGCAGGAGCACAGAGTCTATTGTGCTTGCCAGTGTGCTTGCTTCTGCTGTGTTGTGTGTGTTTTGAAGACAACAGAGAAGCGAGTGCGCTTGGAACAGCATGGTCGTGAGGGCGGAGCCGTAAGGAGGCGGGCGCTCGTGCTCCCTTGTCACCTCACCCTCCTCCGCTCTCCTTGCTCTTCTCAACAGCGGAGACATTTGGGGGAAAACGTTTCCATTCCAAGATAGCCTAACCTCAGCAACACACTACCCAGCCAGGTGTGTCACTTTGAA
>NC_085861.1:53244294-53246794 GCF_034702125.1 Engraulis encrasicolus | reverse complement strand
TGCTCGCATTCCCTGTTGTTACAACATGGACAAAAGTGAAGTGGGAAGAAGCGAGTTGTCACCTCTTCTTCCTTGCCATTCTGGGACATCTTCTCCGTCTTTGGCAGGGACGTCTTGCATCTTAATCGGACAAACAGGACCTTAAGTGAAGAAAAGGTGGGAAGTGATCATTTGCAAAGCAAAGCACAAGGATTTATACAGCTACCTCTCCTTGGAGTTGCCTCTGCCTAGTGACTGTCTAGCAGGGAGTACGCCGGATCGTTGACGGTGACTGCAGCATTTTTGTGACTAAGTGCCCCAGTGCCTGCCTCTGCCTCGCTCTCTCTGTCCCTGTCTCTGCCTCTCTCTCTGTCTTTCACTCGACAGCAGAGGCTTGCGTTTTTCACCTCTTCAAAAATAAACCCTCTCGTATCTTCCTGGGATATGATTCTAGGGCCCTCCCACACTCTCGATCTCTCTTTCTCTCTGTGTCGATCTTTCCTTTCTCTGGACATGCCCTCTTTTTTTCTGCCATCTCTGCCGAAACGGCATCTCTCCACAACTGTCCACAAACAGTGCTCGAATGACGCTTCAGCAGATAGAGCGCGCGCGCGAGAGAGAGAGAGATAGAGAGAGAGATTGTGTAGGAGGAAAGTGAGTGAGTGAGTGAAACTGAGAGAGAGAGCGAACCAGGCAGGACGGTGTGGCACAGCAGAATACAGTGTAGCGTAGCCTAGCGTAGCGTAGCATAGCCTTAGCGGCGCGCTCGCCAGACATACTGACCTATATTGGGAGCCCAGCCCTGTCTGCACACAGCCAACTAGAGCACAGCAGCCGCTACTGTGAGTGCCAGCCCAGCCAGTGCTCTGAATAAACCCCTCCCCTCTTCCACTCCCTCTCCTCTCGTCTCCCCTCCTCTCTCCACTCCGGTTTCCCCCTCTCTCATCCTCACTCCACATCTCCGTCACTCCCCTCTTCACTGCTTTCCCCTCCACTTACCTCCCCTCTCAGCTCATTTCCCCTCCTATTCTCTCCTCCACTTCTCTGCTCTCATCGTCTCTCCTCCTCTCCGCCCCATCTATGTTCCCTCTCTACATTCCTCTTTCTCTCTCTTCACACCTTCCTTTCTTTTGCTTCTCTCTCATCTTTTTTTTGTTTATTCCGCTTCCCATCTGACTGTACTTCCACCCCCTCCCTCCCTCCCTCTCTCCCTCCTTCCCCTCCGCGTCTCCGTCTCCCAGAGGGAGGAAGGGCAGATAGGCATCCTCAGCCCACAGAGCATGCACCGCCCTCCCGGCGTACTGTACCCCCGTACCACGGTAGAACTACCGTATACTGACTTACTATACGCTTACTGTATGATGGCTCCAGCAGAGAGATAGAAGGAGAGAAATGCGGAGAGGAAGGGTGCAGTGAATGAAAGAAAGAAAGAAAGAAAGAAAGAAAGAAAGAAAGAAAGAAAGAAAGAAAGAAAGAAAGAAAGAAAGAAAGAAAGAAAAAACTAAGAAAAAGAGTGACTGATAGACAGTGGGAGAAAATAATGGAGAGAGAGCGAGACATGAAAAGAAAGTGGGGATAGACTGCAAGAGAGAGAGAGAGGAAGAGAGGACATGCCAAAGCACCAGATTTGGCAGCCAGCATCTCCTCCCGGTGAGAGGAGAGGAAAAGGAGGGAAGAAGAGAGGGAGAGAGGGAGAGAGGGAGGAAGAGGAAAATGAGATGGTGATGGTGTACAAAGGGGGTGACAGAGAAAGGAGGGAAGGAACGAAGGGAGAGAGGGGAGTGAGATGGAATGGGGGGAAAAGAGGTAAACTAAAGGGAGAGAGAAATGTGCCATGAAGGTGGAGAAAGGTGGAGAAAGGAGGGGGGAGAGATAAGCAAGGGAAAGAGAGATATTAGAGATCTGTAATAACCAAAAATAGAAATAGATATAAAAAAAGAGAGGTGGAGGAGAAAGAGGCAGAGAGAGAATGATTTCTGTCTATCTATCTATCGCTGCACACGGTATGTCTGAATCCCTCCTCCCTTTCAACCTTCCTGCTCTCCCCCTCTTCCTCCTTTCCCCCTGTACTCGTCAGTGTGTGTGTGTGTGTGTGTGTGTGTGTGTGTGTGTGTGTGTGTGTGTGTGTGTGTGTGTGTGTGTGTGTGTGTGTGTGTGTGTGTGTGTGTGTGTGTGTGTGTGTGTGTGTGTCTGCGTGCGTGCCTGCGTGCATGTGTGTTACTGTATTAGTAGTTCTATAAAGGAATATAGTGTTGACAGTGTGTGTGTGAATGCATGTGTGTGTGTGCGTGCGTGCATGCAAGCTCACCTGCACTTGTGTGTGTGTGTGTGTGTGTGTGTGTGTGTGTGTGTGTGTGTGTGTGTGTGTGTGTGTGTGTGTGTGTGTGTGTGTGTGTGTGTGTGTGTGTGTGTGTGTGTGTGTGTGTGTGTGTGTGTGTGTGTGTGTATTATTAATAGGACTATTAAGAAATATAATATGAGCCGTATCTGTTATTTCTACCTGCAGGGCAGGAGTGGATGT